>NC_045695.1:8270389-8426548 GCF_003331165.1 Xiphophorus hellerii | reverse complement strand
AGGTGCTGCTCTGCAAACCCAAAGATTTCATGTTCAAGTCCTGCTTATGCTCAGATTTGAGTCAGCTGAATGTGTAGTTGTGTTTTAATTGTTCAACCATAATTATAAATCTCCATGTTTTCTAATTATTAAGCTGATTTTTAATCAGAAAATAAAACCTCCAATCTTTTGGATATTTAAGTTTCAGAACCACTAACAAAAACCTCTTTTATTGCAACCAGAACGTGGCTCTTGTTCATTCGCTAGAATACAGTTGATTGCAGACTTTCCTTCACATTTCCACAATTTTTTAGACTAAAGCATGGAAGTTCGTATTGTTAGTTATTGATCACCAAACTAAACCTGTTGTTGCACAACTGTTTGAATCAGAAGAGCTTTCAGAGTGTTGAAAAGATTTATGTCATAATTCTTCTAATGCAATGTGGGTTGCTGGATGTTTAACGACCAAATAAAGTTTTTAAAAAATCTTTGTGTATTTTTTATGCAGCTGACTGTGTACACATATAATAACTAAACCTTCATTTTAATCCTCCATGCCATTTTTGCTGTATTTTAAGTTTTCACATTTAGTTTCACAGCTTAAATTAGTAAAAGCAGAAACATCTCAAGTTGATTTCAGCTTTAATAACTTGTATAAAACTGCCATTTCTGTCTGGTTAATGGTGCAGCAGATCCTGCAGGGGGCGCTCTGGGGCCTCAGTGTTCAGGTCGGTTACAGTCACATCTCCCAGACTCCTGAATCTTCTGGTTCCTTCCTGAAATGATTTCCTGCAATAAAATGTTGGTTGGAAATGAGCAGAAAACTGAGAAAAACCTGAAAAAGTTCAAATCTGACCTCAAGTTTTACAGCTCAACTCATACAAAGGAAAACATGAAAATAAAGGTGTTTATTGTCACCTGGAAGGCGGCGGAGCCTCAGCTGGGTCAGGGGGCGGAGCCTCAGGTGTGTCAGCTCTAGTCAGGTTTGGATCAGAACCGGTTCAGACTCCATGCAGCAGCAGCAGCAGAGTCTGGATCAGGTGAGTGTTCACTTCTTCTTGTTTTCCTGATGTTTTATTTACAATGTTTCAATGTGAAATTAATCCACAGCATAAACAACTAAGCAGGTGTAAGTGAACCAGGGTGTGATATTATTTAAAACAATGTAGTTGCAAGGAAGTAAATTTGATAAGACTTTATTTGAAGGTTGTACGTAAAAAGGACATAGGATTCTTTATCAAATGTTGTCATGAAATGACACTTTTTTTTATACAGGGTTTACACTTTTAATTGACTTTTTATGTAATGTTTTAGTGTAAGTGTGCATAAAAATCTCATTATTTACCAAACAAAATAACAAAGTTTAGACTTTTATTGTGTGGAATATTGAACAAAACTATAACGCTGCCCTTAGATCAAATATAACTCGGATTAAATTAATGAATGAAATATAAAATCAGTATTCCTGGATGTAGAAAATGTTTCTGTAAGGACGCAGTTGTGACCTCACACCACTAGGGGCGCTAGCGGCCGCGCTGTTTCTCTTCTCTCTTGGAATAGAAGTAGCGAGCATGTTACCGTGCACAGTGCGCATGCTCACTGAGCATTGTTGTTGTAGTCAGCTGGTGGTTGTCATTCTGGCGGAAAGTGGAGAAAAATATCAAGTGAAACGGAGCAAAAGCCGAACGGATTGAAATATTTTACAGAAACGTCAGTAGGTGTCGCTGTTTTCGCTTTATAACTAACAGTGGCGCTTAATTTTATTTAAAATTAGAGCAAGTTGATCGTTTCTCCGCAGGTGGAGCGGTCGGATACCGCAGTGAAGTTAGTTTCAAGTTGGATATTCGATATTCGAGCTCCGCGGAGTAAGCGGCGTTTAGCTCAAGGTTGATCCGATTTATGAACGCTACTGTCGGCCAGCGGTTCTCCACCGCTCCCGGCCCGAGCTCCGCGGAGTAACCGACGTTTAGCTGAAAGTTGATCCGATTTCGGAACGCTACTCTCGGCCAGCGGTTCTCCACCGCTCCCGGCCGCAGCGCCCGAAGGTTCACTTAGGGACTATCAACAAATTACTGAACCTAACATTCCTGTCAAAGAAATATAATGTTTTCTTCAATAGCTTCCAGGTCATGTGACCTATTGACTCAAAATCACTTTGGAATAATTATACTAGTCTCTTTAGATGAGGCACAGTCATTTGTTTTCCATTTTAAATCATTTTCAATTTTAATTAATTTTTTTCATCAAAATTGAGGGTTTTTCTTCAATAGCTTCCAGGTCATGTGACCTATTGACTCAAAATCACTTTGAACTTGTTCTAATAGTCCCTTTAATTGAGGCACAGACATTTGTTTTCCATTTTAAATCATTTCCATTTTTTAGGAATTTTTTTCTTCAAAATTGAGGGTTTTTCTTCAATAGCTTCCAGGTCATGTGACCTATTGACTCAAAATCACTTTGAAATAATTCTAATAGTCTCTTTAGATGAGGCACAGTCATTTGTTTCCATTTTAGCCATTTTCCATTTTTTAGGAATTTTTTTCTTCAAAATTGACTGTTTTTCTTCAATAGCTTCCAGGTCATGTGACCTATTGAGTCAAAATCACTTTGAAATTGTTTCTACCAGTCTGTATAGATGAGGCACAGTCATTTGTTTTCCATTTTTAGCCATTTTCCATTTTTTAGGAATTTTTTTCTTCAAAATTGAGGGTTTTTCTTCAATAGCTTCCAGGTCATGTGACCTATTGATTCAAAATCACTGTGGAATAATTATACTAGTCTCTTTAATTGAGGCACAGACATTTGTTTTCCATTTTAAATCATTTTCCATTTTTAATTAATTTTTTTCTTCAAAATTGAGTGTTTTTCTTCAATAGCTTCCAGGTCATGTGACCTATTGATTCAAAATCACTTTGAAATAATTCTAATAGTCCCTTTAATTGAGGCACAGACATTTGTTTTCCATCTTAAATCATTTTCCATTTTTTAGGAATTTTTTTCTTCAAAATTGAGTGTTTTTTCTTCAATAGCTTCCAGGTCATGTGACCTATTGATTCAAAATCACTTTGAACTTGTTCTACCAGTCTGTATAGATGAGGCACAGTCATTTGTTTTCCATTTTAGCCATTTTCCATTTTTTAGGAATTTTTTCTTCAAAATTGAGGGTTTTTCTTCAATAGCTTCCAGGTCATGTGACCTATTGACTCAAAATCACTTTGAAATAATTCTAATAGTCTCTTTAGATGAGGCACAGACATTTGTTTTCCATTTTAAATCATTTTCAATTTTTAATTAATTTATTTCATCAAAATTGAGGGTTTTTCTTCAATAGCTTCCAGGTCATGTGACCTATTGACTCAAAATCACTTTGAAATAATTCTAATAGTCCCTTTAATTGAGGCACAGACATTTGTTTTCCATCTTAAATCATTTTCCATTTTTAGGAATTTTTTTCTTCAAAATTGAGGGTTTTTCTTCAATAGCTTCCAGGTCATGTGACCTATTGACTCAAAATCACTTTGAAATAATTCTAATAGTCTCTTTAGATGAGGCACAGTCATTTGTTTTCCATTTTTAGCCATTTTCCATTTTTAGGAATTTTTTTCTTCAAAATTGAGGGTTTTTCTTCAATAGCTTCCAGGTCATGTGACCTATTGACTCAAAATCACTTTGAATAATTCTAATAGTCTGTATAGATGAGGCACAGTCATTTGATTTCCATTTTAGCCATTTTCCATTTTTTAGGAATTTTTTTCTTCAAAATTGAGGGTTTTTCTTCAATAGCTTCCAGGTCATGTGACCTATTGACTCAAAATCACTTTGAAATAATTCTAATAGTCTGTATAGATGAGGCACAGTCATTTGTTTTCCATTTTTAGCCATTTTCCATTTTTTAGGAATTTATTTCATCAAAATTGAGGGTTTTTCTTCAATAGCTTCCAGGTCATGTGACCTATTGACTCAAAATCACTTTGAAATAATTCTAATAGTCTGTATAGATGAGGCACAGTCATTTGATTTCCATTTTTAGCCATTTTCCATTTTTAGGAATTTTTTTTCTTCAAAATTGAGTGTTTTTCTTCAATAGCTTCCAGGTCATGTGACCTATTGACTCAAAATCACTTTGAAATAATTCTAATAGTCTGTATAGATGAGGCACAGTCATTTGATTTCCATTTTTAGCCATTTTCCATTTTTAGGAATTTTTTTCTTCAAAATTGAGGGTTTTTCTTCAATAGCTTCCAGGTCATGTGACCTATTGACTCAAAATCACTTTGAAATAATTCTAATAGTCTGTATAGATGAGGCACAGTCATTTGTTTTCCATTTTTAGCCATTTTCCATTTTTTAGGAATTTATTTCATCAAAATTGAGGGTTTTTCTTCAATAGCTTCCAGGTCATGTGACCTATTGACTCAAAATCACTTTGGAATAATTATACTAGTCCCTATAGATGAGGCACAGACATTTATTTATGTTTTATGTTTTTATTTTATAATTTTTAGGAATCTTTTCCTTAAAGTTTAAGATTGTTGCTCAATAGCTTTCAGATAACGTCATAAAATTACTTATCAATTTGAAATGATTCCAGTACACTTTATACATCACACATAGCATCAATGCCAACACAAACATATTACATTTTCATTTTCCACAGATATTTTCAAAACGTATTTCGAACAATAATGAACACAGTTTCTAGTTTTCAGATTAACTACACAATACACATTTCCAACTGCCTGTTTTTTTCTTTTGAAATTCTGTGCTCTTCATATTTATGCACAGGGCATGGTACCATCGGTCACAGTTGTCACACTGGATCTGTTCACAAATACAAGAAAATATACATGTTTAGCAGTATTGAACTTACTCATCTCCTGTCACACAGTTTGGTGTTTAATTGCTTGTTATTTATTATATAAAACATTTCATGGCTCCCAAGAGTCATTTCCTGTGTCTAATTCTGAATTTTACATTGACAACTCTTGATTTCTCACCCAGTCTGTCATTCCAGGGCCAGACCCCGGGGCTTTGTATGCAGCGCACATCGCACACCAACAGTGGTCATCAAATACTGTAATCAAGAAGAATATACAGCATATTCAAACAAGATAGATTGATAGATCGATATATATATATATAACAAAATAGCTAATTATTTCAGAAAATTAATTTAAAATTATTAATACTTGGAGATTATATAAAATACATTTGTAAACTAAAGTAAATTTTCTAAATTATCAATGTTGCATATCGTTTAGATATCTTTGTCTGTTTGGATTGGCACTGTTGGTGGTTTATATTTTGTGAAATGGAATTTGCATTTTGTAATTTTTTTTTTTTTTTATTGACCTCACGGGCTGCAGGAGCTAATGAGGGCAGACTCTATATAAGTTGAAAGAGTCATTGAAACAGTGAATTAATTGAACTGTCAAGATGTGCTTGTCACAAAGAAATCAAAACTTAGTGTTCCCCAGCGAAAGCAGCGAGGTCTGTTTAGTTTTGTTATCTTTATTGGTTAAGTTCATGTTTTGTATTACAATGTTTGTATATGTTTTAGTTTTCACATTTATTGAGGTTATTGTGGTGACTTTGATGATGGTGGTTGATCTTAATCAAATAAAATAAAAAACCTTAAATTCACCAGTCAAGACTGGTTCAGTAATGTAAGAGCTGGGGAGATTCTGCAATATATATGTGTGTATGCTTATGTATTGTAAGTCGAAATGCACATGGTATACCTGATGCATCAAGGATTTGAAGAGCGAGAGTTCTTCTTTCACTTTTCATTGCCTTTTTGTTGTGTCAAAATCTACATCTGGCATCAGAGGGAAGGCTTCCATCAGTGCTTTTGCCATCTAAAGAAAAAAAAAGTTTTTAAAGACTTTTTTTATGGCATTATAATGGCATCAGACTTAAAACATTCATGTGGACATATATAGTGTACCCACATATACTAAAACAGGTATGTTTGTTAGTACAGATACCTGTAGTGAAACATCTAAATGTTTCAACATTTAGAAGATGATGAAAGAACTGTAATTACAAATACTGTGTGGCATGTTGCACTGACCCCAGTTATGGGCTACTGTTGGGGGAGTCTGTATTTCTCCAAGTGAATACACACTCTTTCCACAATTCCAAAAGCCCATTTTAACTAACCAGAGAGACTGTATTTGATGATAGACAACTTTTCTCTATAATAATTACACAGTATCCACACTTGTATAACAAAAACATGAACTCATTAATTTACTTTGACTACAATAACTCCACAGCTGCTTCCGTCTTGTGAATAGGGTGGCGCATTGTCCCCCCTTTCCATTGGATCCCAACCCAGTCTGTTTTTCCATGGCATGTCCTTCTCATTTTGAAGTATTCTCTGGATAACAAACAAAATGATTTGTGTAAGAGCAATTGTATTCTGTAATTCCACTCATAAGACAACTCACGCTTTCCTCTATCAGTTTCTGTTAACAACAACAATGTTAAGTTTATTGAAATTAATATTTACATAAACATTTAAATTAATAGAAATATTTTTACATAATATATTTTGAAAAAATGTTATGGATAATATATTTCAATAATATATTCAGAAATCTGAATGTCACATACATTCAGATTTTTAACTCAATCTCTATGTGGTCACTTTGCAAATTTATTAATTTTTAATACATTTTAAAAATTATTAGAGCTTTATTTACTGTATTCTTTTAGCTGCCTTTGGGAGTCCACAAGCTCAGATGATACTTGTGCAGGATCTATTAGGAATACAGTTCTGGCTTCTGCATTGATGTACTAAAACAGATCAACAAAGTAAAGGGGCATAACAAAGAAAAATTTCATTAAAACTAATGTGAATATGTCATGCTCTATCCAAACCATAAAATGAAAAAATATTGATTATAGACAAAAAATCACAAACCAGCAACTTCCAGTGATTGTTGTTCACAAGGACAAATGACAGAACTGCTTCATAGTTGTCAAAGTTTACCTGAAATGGCATTAAAAATGTTCAAAAATTAAATGTTAACATAAAGACAAACTTTAAGCACATGTCTCGCAATTAATCTTTTCCCACATGTCAGTATTTACTTTTACTGACAATTTTGCTTTTCAATGAGAAGGTGTTTTTAAAATTTATAATTAATTTAGATCGCAAACAAATGTCTGTGCCTCATCTAAAGAGACTATTAGAATTATTTCAAAGTGATTTTGAGTCAATAGGTCACATGACCTGGAAGCTATTGAAGAAAAACCCTCAATTTTGATGAAATAAATTAATTAAAAATTGAAAATGATTTAAAATGGAAATCAAATGACTGTGCCTCATCTATACAGACTATTAGAATTATTTCAAAGTGATTTTGAGTCAATAGGTCACATGACCTGGAAGCTATTGAAGAAAAACACTCAATTTGAAGAAAAAAATTCCTAAAAAATGGAAAATGATTTAAAATGGAAAACAAATGTCTGTGCCTCAATTAAAGGGACTATTAGAATTATTCCAAAGTGATTTTGAGTCAATAGGTCACATGACCTGGAAGCTATTGAATAAAAACCCTCAATTTTGAAGAAAAAAATTCCTAAAAATGGAAAATGGCTAAAAATGGAAAACAAATGACTGTGCCTCATCTATACAGACTGGTAGAACAATTTCAAAGTGATTTTGACTCAATAGGTCACATGACCTGGAAGCTATTGAAGAAAAAACCCTCAATTTTGAAGAAAAAAAATTCCTAAAAAATGGAAAATGGCTAAAATGGAAAACAAATGTCTGTGCCTCAATTAAAGGGACTATTAGAATTATTCCAAAGTGATTTTGAGTCAATAGGTCACATGACCTGGAAGCTATTGAAGAAAAACCCTCAATTTTGAAGAAAAAAATTCCTAAAAAATGGAAAATGGCTAAAAATGGAAAACAAATGTCTGTGCCTCAATTAAAGGGACTATTAGAATTATTCCAAAGTGATTTTGAGTCAATAGGTCACATGACCTGGAAGCTATTGAATAAAAACCCTCAATTTTGAAGAAAAAATTCCTAAAAAATGGAAAATGGCTAAAATGGAAAACAAATGTCTGTGCCTCAATTAAAGGGACTATTAGAATTATTCCAAAGTGATTTTGACTCAATAGGTCACATGACCTGGAAGCTATTGAAGAAAAACCCTCAATTTTGATGAAATAAATTCCTAAAAAATGGAAAATGGCTAAAAATGGAAAACAAATGACTGTGCCTCATCTATACAGACTGGTAGAACAAGTTCAAAGTGATTTTGAATCAATAGGTCACATGACCTGGAAGCTATTGAAGAAAAACACTCAATTTTGAAGAAAAAATTAATTAAAAATGGAAAATGATTTAAAATGGAAAACAAATGTCTGTGCCTCAATTAAAGAGACTAGTATAATTATTCCACAGTGATTTTGAATCAATAGGTCACATGACCTGGAAGCTATTGAAGAAAAACCCTCAATTTTGAAGAAAAAAATTCCTAAAAAATGGAAAATGGCTAAAAATGGAAAACAAATGACTGTGCCTCATCTATACAGACTGGTAGAACAATTTCAAAGTGATTTTGACTCAATAGGTCACATGACCTGGAAGCTATTGAAGAAAAACAGTCAATTTTGAAGAAAAAAATTCCTAAAAAATGGAAAATGGCTAAAAATGGAAAACAAATGACTGTGCCTCATCTAAAGAGACTATTAGAATTATTTCAAAGTGATTTTGAGTCAATAGGTCACATGACCTGGAAGCTATTGAAGAAAAACCCTCAATTTTGAAGAAAAAAAATTCCTAAAAAATGGAAAATGATTTAAAATGGAAAACAAATGTCTGTGCCTCAATTAAAGGGACTATTAGAACAAGTTCAAAGTGATTTTGAGTCAATAGGTCACATGACCTGGAAGCTATTGAAGAAAAACCCTCAATTTTGATGAAAAAAATTAATTAAAAATTGAAAAATGATTTAAAATGGAAAACAAATGACTGTGCCTCATCTAAAGAGACTAGTATAATTATTCCAAAGTGATTTTGAGTCAATAGGTCACATGACCTGGAAGCTATTGAAGAAAAACCCTCAATTTTGATGAAAAAAATTAATTAAAAATTGAAAATGATTTAAAATGGAAAACAAATGACTGTGCCTCATCTAAAGAGACTAGTATAATTATTCCAAAGTGATTTTGAGTCAATAGGTCACATGACCTGGAAGCTATTGAAGAAAACATTATATTTCTTTGACAGGAATGTTAGGTTTCAGTAATTTGTTGATAGTCCCTAAGTGAACCTTCGGGCGCTGCGGCCGGGAGCGGTGGAGAACCGCTGGCCGAGAGTAGCGTTCCGAAAATCGGATCAACTTTCAGCTAAACGTCGGTTACTCCGCGGAGCTCGGGCCGGGAGCGGTGGAGAACCGCTGGCCGACAGTAGCGTTCATAAATCGGATCAACCTTGAGCTAAACGCCGCTTACTCCGCGGAGCTCGAATATCGAATATCCAACTTGAAACTAACTTCACTGCGGTCGCTCGGATGGAGGCAGAGCCGGAGGACCAGGAGGAGGAAGAGGCGGCTGCCGCCATGCTGTGGTCCATCCAGGAGGCTCTGGAGAGGCAGACCCAGCAGATCGGAGCGTCGGCCTGCGGGGCCACAGCGGTGGTGGACGTCCTGAAGGCCCTCGGAGTGGATGTTGCGCCGGAAGAAGCTGACCGCTGCGTCCAGACCCGCCTGAGGAGGAACGAGTCTCCGCTGCCAGACTACCTGCTGTCCCGCAGCGAAGCAGGTGAGCTGCGGCCATGTTTATATTATGGGATGTTGGTGCGTGAAGAATAGTTTTTGACATGTTTGCCAGCGAAATAATGTGCAGCTGTTCATTTCTATTGAGACTAGAACGGATAGCAGTGACGCATGTAGGGGCGCTGGGCTACCGGGGCGCCAAAGTAAAGACAGAAAATCTATTTCTTTTCATCATTTTTTGTATCTGAAGGCTGTTGATTGTGTTGGAGTACAGAGAGTAGAATGTAAATGTGCAAGTTTTAATTTGTAAATAATTTGAAGGGATCTGGATGAAGTATTTTTGTTCATATGACATCCGATCTTAATTGAGTTTCTCGTTTTTTTCTCTTAAAAAATGTCCAATGACAAGAGATATTTGTCTGGGAAGTTAGAGTGGGGTTACAAGAATATTCTTTTAATTTTATTTCTGAAAGTCCTCATAATAGTATTTGAAAAAAATTCAAAATTGTGCTTTATAAAATTATAAGCGAAAGTCGTTTTAATGAGGAAAAAAAGCTTGTAGTTATTAACATGTTATGATTTCTGTCATTAAAACAAACTAAATGAATTTTTAGAGTTCTTCTGATATGATGGTGATGGGTTAAAAAAACATCTGTAAAACTAATACCAAAGTAAAATTTCACATTTCTCATTTAAACATTTTATTTTTTCTGTAGAAATTTTAAAGAAATTACTACAATTCTTGCTATAGAAAAGAAGTCACAGCTTCAACCTAATATTTTAATGTAGATCTGAATTCAAAGTCAAAATAAGTCGAACCAAGATGGCCGCCCTGACATCACTCTGCATGTTCTAAACACAAGGAGTGAATTAGTTAAAAAATAATGTAGATGTTCCATGAATTAATCTGTAGTGTGAATCTTTTTTCTTGTTGCCGTTAGCGACCGGTCATGTTTACCTTTGTCCAGGTGCGACTCACGCTCAGCTGATCCGAGGTGCTCAGGAGGCCAGCGGCGGGAAGGCCGTCGGTCACTTCTTCCACCTTTATCCACGGCGGTGCGTCAGGTTGGTTTCCTGGCTCGCACGCTGGATCAGGAAGGGCGTCGTTCCCGTGGCGACCATGAACATGCAGGTGGCCGTGCCCGACGGCGAGGAGGTGCCCGACGCTTGGCACCATCAGCTCATATTTGGAGTGGCGCCCAGAGCCGTTTTTATGACCAACCCTTTGGATGTAGGTGTGTAAGCCAGAAGATTTATGGTTTATTTTACCATATTGTACCAAAGCAGTCAACCTGTTGGTTTAGTTATTGGTTATTTTACTCTTAATTGCACTTACTGAACAAATGAAAGTTGTTTTTACATGCTGGCGTGTCTTTAAGTGAGCTGTACTGGCGCAGAGTTGTCACATAAAATAGGATTTCAGTACGTTTATCTCTGATTTTTGTTTCTAAATGGTTCAAGTCAAATCAGAATTGTTTTTCTGTATCAGAATTGAAAGAAGGGGATGAGCGCATCTCTGTTTTGTCATCTACTTTTATCTGAACATAAAGAAGTTTGGTTCTGTTCTCTCTTTCAGTCGGTGAGGTCGAAGTTCACCAGCGACTCTGCAGCCAGTCGGTGCTGCTGGTTCGTCGGGAAGACGTTCTGCAGAGATTAACGCCCGACGGTCCGCCGTCCGACCTCTCCCAGATTCAGTCGGACCCGCGCTGGTGGCAGCTGGACGTCGAGGGTGAGGCGGCGACCTTCCTCACCCACCTGACGCCGACCTCTGAGCCTCCATGTTTGATTCTGGTTTTCTTTTCTCCAGGTCAAGTGAGGCAGATGATGTTAGAGGAAGAGCTGGAGGACGGGCCCAGGACGGCTCACGTCAGCATCCCCGCGGCGTACAGTTCAGGGGTCACGCTGTTTGTGCTGACGGGTTCAGACGTGGCTCAGCAGCTCCTCAAGGCTCCTGAACTTCCTCTGCTGTGACGACGGAAAAACCGACTGGAGAAACGCTGGAAAGGAAAGCAGCTCTCTGATTATTCTCCTCCAGTCAGCTGGAACGCTGATTATCTCAGTTCATTTATTTATTTCAGAAGCAATAAAAGCTTCAACTCCATCTTAGTTATGAGACTGAAATATGGAGTTGGAGTTAGTGAGCTTCGGTTCATTTTCTGCTCCGTTTCTTCCACTAAAGATGTAGAAATGTCGCATCTTTTGCTGTTTCTCCGTCATGTTTTACATGTAATATTGTTACAATACTAATAATAAATGTTTTTGTGGAATGTTCTGTGTTTCTTTAAAAAGTTCAAATATTAATGTTCAATGTGTAACTAAAATATAAACTCTCAAATGCTAAAAGCAGAAATATTTAAGTATACCATGTTATTTATTTTAAATGCATAAGTTTGGAATCAGAGAGGAATTATCAAGCACTAAAAGCCAGAATACAGTTTCCAAATAATAAAATGTGTGGAGTCAAAATGAAAACAGTTGTGAAGTTTTACCATAATGAGCATTTGTAGGAGAAAAGGGGGAAGTTTGCAAACTGAATAAGTAGGTTGCTTATACAAGTTAAAAAATGTATAAAGTTCTTAAAGAGATTTTAGGAAACTTTCCAAAAACGTTCCTGAAGATCAGCTGCATTTCTTTTTAGGGAACGATTCTCATGTTCAGGACCCGGCACTGCTCAACATGTCTGAAGTAAAAATAAAGTATTTAGTGTGAAGGCTATAAGTGAAATAGATCTGATAATGTAGAATGATGTGCAGGTTCTTATGAAGTCAAAAAAGGTGTGCTGGTTATTTAATGTAGTGAAGCATTTAGGAAATAACAGATACGTTGAGGAATGAAGACATTTTTTCACAAAGGTAATCCTGGCAGCAAAGAAAAACGATGTGAAAGATGAATGAAGAAGATAAGATGGGGATTTTGGAGGAAATTGAAACAAAGGAAAGAATTATTAGAGTATGAAAATACTGCAAATGCAGTTAAATCATTACTGAAAGTACGTTTGTAAAATATTGTTGGATGAAATCCTCCTAAAAAACTTCAGGAAGTAATGTTGTTAGTAGTAACTCTTAAATCTGATAAACTTCTTCCGTTTGTTGTGTTTGCTGGCCATAGATTTTAACCACAACTATGGTAGTGAAATACTTAAAATCCTATTTTAGCTCTAACGATGATTGAAGCTTCATTATTGCTTTAGAAAGTGTATTAAAGGTAAATGTTAACTATTTATTTTACAGTTTAGCTCAGCTGTAAAGGAACTACGTCTCCCGTGATGCTTTGCGCTTTCTCTCCCAAAGGAAGTAGTGGAATCCAAAAAGTGTTCCTCCCATCATTTGGTGAAGGTAAGACTCCACACGTGTCGACGGTTTTAGCTTCTCTGTTCTCTCTCTTTTTTCGTTAGTAATTTAGTTTGTGTGCAAACTTTGCATGTTTTTCTCACTGTGACTCCACGCAGTGTGTGTGTGTGTTAATGTTTAGTTGCGTCACATGTGTCCCCGCAGCTTCCACGGAGGGTCAGTCCACCCACGGAGAGCGGGGAAAGCACAGCAGGCGAAACGGGCTGCGAGTAATTCTTGGTTCATACCAACAGAGGTTGGTAAATGTTGTGCATGTCGACGTCTTTTTGCTGCTAGATTCACTTTAAAGTCAACAATATTTAGAAGAGAAACGCTTAAAAGTGATGGATGCAAATAAAGCCTTCATTATTTTCTAGCAGCATTTTAAATCTGCTCCCAGCTTATTATATGTACTTTTCTATCAGTTGGTTTCAGGAGGTCACATGAGCCCAGTGACTCCAATCAGAGTTGAACATGTTCAGCCAGGGTCCAACACTGGACTCTCTGTTATCCCAGAGATTTATGAGGGGCCGTTTAGGACAAAATTTACGTTTTGTCTCTCACACACTACCAAAAACTCTCGCATACTCCAAAAAAGTAGCCACGCACACTCCAAAAAATTACGTTTTGTCTCTCACACACACTACCAAAAACTCTCGCATACTCCAAAAAAGTAGCCACGCACACTCCAAAAAATTACGTTTTGTCTCTCACACACACTACCAAAAACTCTCGCATACTCCAAAAAAGTAGCCACGCACACTCCAAAAAATTACGTTTTGTCTCTCACACACTACCAAAAACTCTCGCATACTCCAAAAAAGTAGCCACGCACACTCCAAAAAATTACGTTTTGTCTCTCACACACACTACCAAAAACTCTCGCATACTCCAAAAAAGTAGCCACGCACACTCCAAAAAATTACGTTTTGTCTCTCACACACTACCAAAAACTCACGCATACTCAAAAAAATAGCCACGCACACTCAAAAATTACTCACGCACATTCAAAAAATACTCAAATTGCGTATACACACACTACTAAAATGTCACACACACACACACAAACGTTAACTTTCTCGCTCACATACACTACTATCAGCTCGCTCACATACACTGTACTAACAGCTCGCACATTCACAAACGTTAACTTTCTCGCTCACATACACTACTACCAGCTCGCGCACATACACACAAACGTACTGGGTGCCAGTATTACAGGAATTATTAACCGGCGCCAACTAGTGCCGAAGAAGAAAGAGTTTGCTATACCGAACATGGCTAACTCTAATTCGAAACGAGAGAGAATTGGTCAGGCAGCTGCCATTTTAAACACCATTCTATCTTCTCCGGAGGCAACCAGCACTTTGACAGGCGCATTAAATGATTCAACGACTGCCCGCAGTGCTACAATCTGGCACCCAGTGGACAGATTGTACTACAACAATTTTGCTATTTTTAATCAATCAATCAGATTCATTTATTTCTATAGCACATTTAATCTACAAGAAAGTTAAACGTTCTATATATATTTAAAAGCACAAATATACTAAGTAATAGAACATACAGTGAGTCAACAATCGAAACTTATAGTTTAGGATCTACGCATGCGCAGTTTGATCCAAAAATTATGCCCCGCCTCTTCCGTGACAACTCTCACACATTCAAAAAGAGTCTCGCTCTCACACATTCAAAAAGAGTCTCGCTCTCACACATTCAAAAAGAGTCTCGCTCTCACACATTCATAAAAAGTCTCGCTCTCACACATACATAAAACGAGTCTTAGTACTGTGTGTGTGTTCAACTTTAGTCTTGTGTATGTGAGAGATAAACGTCTGTGTGTGTGCGAGCTGTTAGCAGTGTATGTGTGCGAGAAAGTTAACGTTTGTGAATGTGCGAGCTGTTAGTACAGTGTATGTGAGCGAGAAAGTTAACGTTTGTGAATGTGCGAGCTGTTAGTACAGTGTATGTGAGCGAGCTGATAGTAGTGTATGTGGGCGAGAAAGTTAACGTTTGTGTGTGTGTGTGTGACATTTTAGTAGTGTGTGTATACGCAATTTGAGTATTTTTGAATGTGCGTGAGTAATTTTTGAGTGTGCGTGGCTATTTTTTTGAGTATGCGTGAGTTTTTGGTAGTGTGTGAGAGACAAAATGTAATTTTTTTGAGTATGCGAGAGTTTTTGGTAGTGTGTGAGAGACAAAACGTAATTTTTTTGAGTGTGCGAGGCTATTTTTTTGGAGTATGCGAGAGTTTTTGGTAGTGTGTGAGGGACAAAACGTAATTTTTTGGAGTGTGCGTGGCTACTTTTTTGGAGTATGCGAGAGTTTTTGGTAGTGTGTGAGAGACAAAACGTAATTTTTTGGAGTGTGCGTGGCTACTTTTTTGGAGTATGCGAGAGTTTTTGGTAGTGTGTGAGAGACAAAACGTAATTTTTTGGAGTGTGCGTGGCTACTTTTTTGGAGTATGCGAGAGTTTTTGGTAGTGTGTGAGAGACAAAACGTAATTTTTTGGAGTGTGCGTGGCTACTTTTTTGGAGTATGCGAGAGTTTTTGGTAGTGTGTGTGAGAGACAAAACGTAATTTTTTGGAGTGTGCGTGGCTACTTTTTTGGAGTATGCGAGAGTTTTTGGTAGTGTGTGTGAGAGACAAAACGTAAATTTTGTCCTAAACGGCCCCTCATAGAGATTGGCCTGTTTATCTTTACTCTGTTTCTGCAGTAATCTGGGGCTCCACATCAATGCCGATTGTGTTAAAATTCCAGTTTCGTTTTTCTTCCAGCTCATTGGTTTGATCTCTACGATTTCATCGGACCTCCATCCCCTGGAAAAGGTCACGGCTCTTCCTGCTAAAGGTCAGCGCTTGCATAATTACACGGTGGCTTCGCACGGTGAGAGAAAATCCTCCTTCAAGTCGAATCTCTTGTGGTTCCAGTTGCGATGGCGGAGCGGGTTCTGGTGGTAGGAGGCGGGGGACAGGAACACGCGCTGGCCTGGAAGCTGGCCCAGTCGCCCCGGGTCCAGCAGGTTCTGGTGGCTCCCGGAAACGCAGGAACCGCCAGCTGCGGCAAGATCAGCAACTCTGGTACCTGAGGGGCTGTTGGACCTGCTAACTGCTCAACATAGGATGTATTTTAGCTGAAATCACTTGACAGAATGGAAAAACAGAGGTGAGCGTCTGTAGCTTTCTGTTGCGTTTCTGCAGAGGTGTTGGTGAGCAACCACAGCATCCTGGCTCGGTTCTGTAAGGACCACCACGTCGGTTTGGTCGTAGTCGGACCCGAGGCGCCGCTGGCAGCAGGTGGAGTCGATTCCAGTTTCTTATTGTGGGATCAAACCTCAGGAGGTTCTGACCCGTATCGTCTCTGCAGGTATGGTGGACGATCTGACGGCGGATCTTTTCTTATTTCTGTAGACAGTCTTTAAAAACAGATAAAAGTATTTAAATGACATTAACAGCAGCAGCATAATATTGTATGTGTAATACATTTATTTACAGATTAATTCAGTTCTACAAAAGACTGCAATTAACTAAGTAATATTAAGTACTAATAATTTAAACTTTATTAACTTTTTATATTTAATTTTTCTCTATTAGCCCCTTTAATCCTGCTTGATGCTCCTATCGCAGGTGATTGAATTTTATTTCAAACACATTTTTATTATTTATATTTTTTCAGGCCTTGAGTCTCAAAATTTCCCACAGTGAATCGTTTTTGGAGGATTTTTATAGAATAAGTTTTATTTTCCATGTACTAACCCTGCAGTGACTCTTATTTAACATTAATGTAAGCTGATTTGATTTGGCTTGATAAAAGTGAAAATGAGATCAAATAAACTGTAATTAATATGAAGAGGAATATCTGTAGTTGCGATAGTTCACCACCAGAGGGCAGTGAGCGCTCATAATCCTCCATCAAACGCCTGTTAAACTGCAGTTTGTTCTGCTGGTTTTCTTCTGAATCCATGAAAAAAGCTGCTCAGCTTCAGATCTGCTTCACTAACAGCAAAACAGAAATACTGAAGCTTTTCCATCTTCACTCTAGTTTTTTCACTCTGTTAAATCTAACTGAACTATCAAACTTTGGCTCTAGAGGAAAACACAAGTTACGTGACTTCCTGTGAAAAAAGAAACTGAAACCAACTTTGGTCTCCTTCAGATCAGCCTCCATTTTGAGCTGCAGGATGGAAATAACTTGCTGACTTGTTACTAGAGGTAAGTGTTGCCGCTCCGGGTCCCTCCGTGTCTCTCGGCTCTCTGGAGCCTTTCTAACCGATGAACCCACCGAGGCTTCCCGGGGCCTCAGTCACCTTGGCCTGGGTCGCTCGGCTCTCATAGGGCCTGGTCCCCGCAGCAGCGCTCTGTTTACTTTATTGAAGGCCTGATCTAGAAAGGAATTAGATCAAATGAAAAACTTTATTGTGAGACGTTGCTGCTTATAAAGTGATGTAAGTGAGGTTACATTATGCGACTATAAGGAACAAAAAGAGAAATATTGAACACACTATAAACACACAGCTCAGTTACTGCGCAGTTAACCTGGTGAATGATCAGCTATGATCTACCATGACAGCAGCATCTAAAGCTGATCTGTTTGTGTGGAGCAATAATGAACTTTTCAGATTTAATCTAAATAAACTGAGAACTTAATGTAACTTTTACAGTCCATCAGTTCTTGCTGCAGCGACTCTCTCTGGTGTTTTAACCTAAAAAGCAGAACTAAAACATTGTAAACTAGTTTTCTCTGCTTGTTGAAATCAGCAGGAAGTGAATCACATCACTCCGTCCCTCATCAGTCTGGGGTTCAGCAGAAACTGATGTTTCTCTTGTCTGTGGATCAGAACCGGCTTTAAGCCGTCCACAGATTTCCTCTCTTCCTCCTCACTGAGTTTGATCTTTTTCCAGGTTTTCCTCTTGTTGCTCCTTTCAGCAGGAAGAAACTCTTTGTCTCTCAAAGCTCTGCTGGAAAAATGCATCCAGATCCAGACTGACTCTTACCTGAAAGGTTGCTGTGTTTAGCAATCAGTATCTGCAAAATCGGAATCGATCAGCCAGAAAACTGCAGTCGGTTCAACCCTAAAAATAACAAAACTTTTAAATGGAGCAATAATAATAAAATAAATAATTTCACAAACATTTTAGATCAGTTGTAACAAACTAGTTTCTAACTAAAAGAGTTGCATTAATGTGTCTCTTTATTTTGAAGTTCAATCAGATCAATAGACTAAATATGTTTCAGGCCTCGCTGAGTGTTTGGGGGCTTCATCCCCCTATTGAAGCAGCTGTTTACCCATGATTCCTTGCAGTGGGTCCAGCTGGTACCTCAGCTGGATGCTGTGGTCCCTGAAAGCTGCTTTGTGTCTCTTGAGCTGAGAGGAAATCCTGCTGAGCTGCACACAGAGGCTGACATGTTGCTGAGATCCCAGCTGGACCCGGTTCTGTCTGGAGGAGAGCTGTGGACCCGACCTGAGCTGCTGCTCCCTCAGAACCTTCTGCTCACTGACTCCCTCCATACAGAGCTACAATAGAGTCATGATGCGTTCAAGTCCACTGGGAGCTAAATAAGTTCACTAGTTCATAGGAAATGTTCACTCATTCATTCAAATGATTCACTCTGATCCTCTGAACACATGATGGGAACCAGCTTTCTGCTTCACAGGACAGTTACTGGAACCGGATCACTGGACTGGCTGGTTCTGGTTTCTCTCTCCAAAAGGCCAGAAGATGGAAGATCAGGACAGAGCAGAACCTCCAGGACCCTTCAGTCCATCTATGAGGAGTGACCAGTCCAATGATCATCCTCCAGACTTCAGTAATGAACCTGGACCATCAGACAGAAAGTAAGAAACCATTTTTTAACTGATTCATGTGAATCTATAGAGATATAAAATAAAAGATATTAACTGGTTGATCTTCAGTGTTTTAATAAACAGTAACTTAATTTTCTGAGATATTAATTTAAAGTTAGTCATAAAGGATGTTGGTCAGTAAATCAGAGTTTGAATGAAAGTCTGAATGAATCAATGATGAAAATGTTGCATGAAAACAAAAACAACCAACAATGTGAGGAGCAACGACTCAGATTGTCTCTAAACCCAGTGAAGCACTGGAGCTTCCAGACTGGGAACACTGGTATCAGTCATGATACCAGATATGATACAATGAAGAACTTCAAACCAGAGATCATCAATGATCTCAGGTTCTGTTCTGACCCAGTTCTGGTCTCTAGTTTGTGGTGGACCTTCATGAACATGTTCAGCTCCAGCCTGTTGATAGTGAAATATTTCACTGATGAAGAAATGTCTTTGCAGGAGGAGGAAGTGTGAAGAAAGACCCAGAACAGGAGCTGAACGGCCGACAGCCAATCAGAGCAGCTGTTCTCCAGGTGAGACTGAACTCCTCCAATCAGAGCCTCCTGTCGTCTCTGTTGGACCAGATCCACGTCTTTAGTTGAGATTTGGAAATTCAAGGTTTAAAAGTCTTTTAGTGATCAATTATTTCAGCTGGTGTAACTGGAACTTATGTGCTGGTGATGATAAAGAAAGGAGAAAAAAAGTGATGAAAATGTTTGTTAATCAGTCAATATTTTCATCAAAATATTCACCAATAATATTGAGAGTTAACAGCTCCTTGATGACCTTCTATCAGATCGCGTCTTTAAACATTCAGAGATAGAAGGTAAACTTGAGAAGAACCAAACCAGAGCAGACAAGGACTGCAACAAAATAGATGCTGTGATGAAGAAGAACAGAGAGCCTGCAGATTGATGGTCAAACATCTTCAGCACATGGATGAATTGAAGGTTTCAATTAATTTCCGTTTTTGGGATTGCTTTTTCTTATATTGTGCCTCCATATCTGGCTTGTCTTTATTTATTATCGTAGCTGCTTCAGGTTTGCTTTTGTTACATTGTGCAGCCGTGTTTCCTGGCCTATTCGCTCGTCGGTTTACGGGTCAAGAGTGGCGATTTCAGCTCGACCTGACCGAGTCCTGTGAGCGTGAGATGCTGGGTGTCTGGGGTCACTCTGGAGGCTATATGTGCAGCAGCCTCTTGGTCATCCCCAAATACCTTTGCTGGGTTTTACAGGGTTAACTGGGCCACCTTTCACCTGGGATCCTATCCCAACGCTCATCATCATCCCAGTGAGGTGGGCATGTTTTCGGGGTTGTTTCTTTTCTGTGTGTGATTTCTCAGGACTCTGTCGGTAATCGTCATCCAGTGCTTTAATCACCGCCTCTGGCGGTCATCTGGGATTCATCGAACCGTAGTTACAGTCGTGACTTTCGTTCTTCTTACCATGCAGAGTTTTTATGAAATTTGGGCTTTTTATTTATTGATTTACTTTTTTCTCATCCATTAAAGCTGATGCACAAATTGTCTCTGAGAATATCAAAAAATTATTGTTTTCCTTATGTTCAGCTGAAGTGTCTCCTCTCCTGTCTTTGTCTCTTTCTTCAGATTTTGATATTCGGTGTCAGAGTGACCATAAAGCGTCTCTGAAGAAGAAGTTCCAGAGTCTCTCTGAAGGCGTCGCTGAAGCTGGAAATCAAACCGTTCTGAACCAGATCTACACAGAGCTCCACATCACAGAGGGGTTAACTAGAGAGGTCAACCAGGAACATGAGGTCAGACAGATTGAAACAGCATCCAGGAAACAAGAAACAATCAGAAGAGAAGACATCTTTAAAGTCCCACCTGGAAGTGATCAACCAATCAGAACAGTGATGACCATAGGAGTGGCTGGCATTGGGAAAACACTGTTAACACAAAAGTTCACTCTGGACTGGGCTGAAGGCAACACCAACCAGAACATTGATTTCATATTTCCATTCACTTTCAAAGAGCTGAATATGTTGAAAGAAGAAAAGTTCAGTTTATTAGGACTGATTCATAAATTATTTTCTAAAACCAAAGAAATCAGCAGCTTTGAAACGTTCCAGGTTCTGTTCATCTTTGATGGTCTGGATGAAAGTCGATTTACTCTGTATTTCAAGAACAATCCGATCCTGACTGATGTTACAAAGTCCAACTCAGTGGATGTTCTGGTGACAAACCTCATCAGGAGGAAACTGCTTCCCTCTGCTCTCCTCTGGATAACCACACGACCTGCAGCAGCCAATCAGATCCCTGCTGAGTGTGTTGACATGGCAACAGAGGTCAGAGGATTCACTGACCCCCAGAAGGAGGAGTACTTCAGGAAGAGATTCAGAGATGATGAAGAGAAGGCCAGCAGGATCATCTCCCACATCCAGAAATCAAAAAGTCTCCACATCATGTGTCACATCCCAGTTTTCTGCTGGATCACTGCTAAAGTTCTGGAGGATGTGATGAAGACCAGAGAGGGAGAAAAACTGCCAAAGACTCTGACTGAGATGTACATAGCATTCCTGGAGGTTAACTTTGTAATCAAGAAGGAAAAGTATGATGGAGGAAAAAAGACAAGATCAATCTGGAGTCCAGAGAACAAGAAGCTGATTGAGTCTCTAGGAAAACTGGCTTTTGAGCAGCTGCTGGAGGGAAACCTGATCTTCTATGACGAAGAGCTCAAAAAGTGCAGCATCAACATCAAAGATGCTGCGTTGTTCTCAGGAGTGTTCACTGAAATGTTTAAAAGAGAGAGAGGGACGCGCGACATCTCCGTCTACTCCTTTGTTCATCTGAGCATCCAGGAGTTTCTGGCTGCAGTCTACATGCTCCACTGTTTCACCAGCAGGAAGTCAGAGGTGATCAAGACGTTTCTGGGAGAAAAATACAGAGAAACATCTCTAGATGAGTTCATGAAGAAAGTCATGGAGAAATCCCTCAGCAGTAAAAATGGCCACCTGGACCTGTTTGTCCGCTTCCTTCATGGTCTCACTGTGGAGTCCAACCAGAGACTCTTAGAAGATCTGCTGGGTCAGACAGAGAACAGTCCAGAAACCATCCAGAGAATCATCACCAACCTGAAGGAGATGAACACTGATAGAATCTCTCCTGACAGAAGCATCAACATCTTCTACTGTCTGGTGGAGATGAACGACGTCTCATTTTATCAGGAGATCCAACGGCTGCTGGATTCAGGGAAGCAGCTCTCAGTGAATGACTGTTCAGCTCTGGCCTTCATGCTGCAGATGTCAGAGGTTCTGGTTGAGTTGGACCTGGAGAAGTACAAAACATCAGCATCAGGACGACGGAGACTGGTTCCAGCTGTGAGGAACTGCAGAAAGGCTCGGTGTGTCCAGATGTTTTCATTGTGTGAATGCTGATTCAGCTCTATTGTCCTCCTGTTTCTTCTTCTTCTTCAAGTTGCTTCTGGATGTTTTTGGTCTTTAACTTCTTCCTTCATCCTCTGGACTATTTCAGCCATTCAACCATCTAATGAGATGCATGTTTGGCGCTGTGGGAGACGGCTGCCTCTCCAGTAACTCTACAGTTTTTAGTTTTTAGCTTTTTTCTTTAACTTCTTAAGTTGCTGTTGTAAAAAAAGAGGTAATTTAACGTTAACTTTGGACAAAACGTTTGGCTCTTTCCTCTTTAATTTTCCCGGATCCTCAGCGAGTGGCGGCGTGCTGCTAAAGTGAAACAACAAAGCGCGTTGACGTCACAGATCACAGAGTTTAATCTCATACAAAGCAACGCATGAACGCGTCTTTGGAGAGAGCCAATGTAAAAAGGCAAAATGGTGGCCGCTCTCTGCATTTTCTCTCCTAACACGAATTCTTATACTCAAGAGGTGTTTCTCTATTTAATTTATGCACTCAAGGCGTTCCTCTTGTTGACCAAACTGGAAACTCCCTTAAGCGCTCAGAGAAACTTGGAACTCCCCTTAATTTACGGCAAAGATCAAAGGGCCATCTGTCTTCGAGTTAGCAAACCGCTGCGCTCTGACCCCCGTGGCTCCCACGGTCATTCTGAGTACAGAACGATCCTGAGATAAGACCTCACAGATACCTGTGAAATCTAAAGTCTCTGTCTCCCAAGGAAAATGCTAATTTTATGGCCTCCTATGGCCCGGCCTCACAGCAGGGAGACTCCATTGAGTGATCTGCATTTTGGCCCCTGTTTGTCTGAATGCCTGCTCATCTGGCTCAATCCCAAATGCTCAACAGAAAACTGTTCCAAATAAGAGTGTTGACTATACCTTTTACACATGTCGTAAGATTAACTGTATTAAGCACTAAAAATAATCATTTTTCCTTAACAGTCCCCCTTTTGAGGTCTTCATAAAAGACCTCAATAAAAATTGATTAAGCCTTCTAATACAGAACCAAAAAACTATGTATTAAACTAATAAAAAGAGAAAAAAACAAAAACAAAAAATAAAAAAAACCAAAAGAGTGACGTAACCCAATTATATAACAGTCCCCCTTTTTAAACAAAACCCAAGGGTAAGAAATACTTATCCTTTCAAGAATATAAAATCATAAAACAAAATTATCACAATACAACCAAGACACAGGACAAACAAAAACCCAAAGTATAAAATGAAAAAAAATAAAACAGGGACATACATAGAAAAATTAGTAAGAAATGGTCTGCAACTTAAAAGACAACATTCACCACAAAGTTACAATCTGCCAAAAAATGAGAAACACACAAAATTACAATCTGCTCCTCGTCTTTTTTCTGTTTTTCTTTTTTTTTTTTTTTTCAATGTCCGTCGATAGTCTCTCAAAAAACAAAATATGAAGTCTTCGTCAGGAAATGTTCAAAAAATACGCGCAAAAAGAAACGAAAGTCCTTTCAGAATTCGCAAAGAACGAAAACACGCAGCAAAAAATTAATGTCGATCCTCTTGTAGCCTGATCTTCGGTTGGAAACCTCAGGTTTCCACCTGAACGTCCGTTGCCCACTGAAAATTGGATTATTATGCCAATTAAACAGCGAGTTTTAAGGAGAAGGTGAAATCTCCTTGTGAGGAAACTGCATCCTTTGCCATCACCTATCACAGGTTGTTAAAACAGACATTGCATCATCAACAGGAGTTTCATTAGCATCAGAAACATAAGTAGAACATTCTCTAGTGTCATCGTCATCAGTGTCAGCATAATCAAACAATGGCTTAACTTAAAGAAAGTAAATTTGGCTTTGTCATTTTCCATCAGGGAAATTACTTTAATCCTTTTTATCAAAGAACGCAGATTTTGAATGAGACCACATCCACAGGGCACCAGGAAAACAGCTGCAAAACCGTAATGACAAAACAGAGATCAGATTTTCCCAAGGCATCATTCATTTGTGTACTCATCACAAATATCTTCAATTCACTGTGTGTCCGAGTGAATTCTCCAACGCTCGTGGCTCTGTGGCTGCTATCGTCGAAATAAGTGTGAAACCGCTTCTCCAAGCAGTCACACTCCTCCTCGAATGACAACAGCTTTTGTTGCAGAGTCCAGAGTCCTGCCTGGAGCTCTGAACTCCAGGCCAGTCTGTATGTAGAAAGCCATGAGCAACTCATCACGTGGAGCCTTATCTCCTACTTGTCCAATTCTGCTCATTAAATGGTGGATGTGATCCATTCAATTTACGTTTCCATTATTATATACTACACCTCCAACAGATGGAAAACACCAAAACCCTGTAATCACTTGCTTCAAAAGACAAGGTTCTAAATTAGCGTTTTCCCTGAATGTCAAACATATGCAGATCTTCATTTGAAACCAATCTTGTAATATAGAAGTAAACAAAAACAAAATAATAACAAAAACTTAAAAATGTAGTTGTAAAGCTTACATTTACCATCAAAACAATGAATATCAGTGTGAATTAAACAGTCCAGTTTAAATTACTTTATAGAACAAACTAGATCTTACTGGTTGCTTTTGTCTAAAACATTCAACATGCGTTCCTCAAACAAAAATTCAAAAGAGTTAGACCTGGAGAAAATATAATGTCAATGTATAACTTAACAAATCCAGACATTTTCAAAATATATCCATTAAATTAATGCTCTGAAAATGGCTAACACAATAATATTTTTAATTTCTATAATTATTTCCCCAGTTAATTTACCAAAATATGCTTCATTATCACTATAAATTTGTTATCTATCGTTTCAAAATACTTTAGCCCATTGTCAGAACATCCTTCAATGGAGAATAATTCAAATCCATTCAAAATAAGCACATATTTCACCAGCCTTTCACTTGTATATGTAGCACAGATCAGACATGTTCTTCAAAAATTTGTTTAAGTAATATAAGTTTCAGTAATCTAATTAAGCAATATAAAAGATAACACATAACATATTCTTCCCCCTGATGATACATTACTTGCTAATGTATCACAATTTCTACTATGTTAAATAACGATGTTGATGAAACAGGTTTATTATTTTACCTGAGAAATTCTACCCATACTCAAAACTGCCTGTTTTCCCAAAAGGTAAACTTGTCAGAACAATTTGTTTCGGCATGAGGAAACCTTCAAGATGACTCTATTTTCCCAAAACACTTCACGTTACAGTTGTAAAATTCAGTATTTCACTATACTCTTATGATTCTCAAATAATTAACTTTACAAACTTCTCAAGAATTTTCACTAGAGTTCGACAAAGCATGTTTCCCAATTAAGACTCAATGTTCTGATGCTAAAACTTACATTCAACATATTCCCCATTATTTCGTTGCTCACTATGTATGTGCTTGCTTAAACTATCTAGAATAAAAAGAAAATGTTTCACTGAAGTGTAGGAAAACAAACTACACCAAAATCCTGCCTAATGTAATGATAAAGACTCTCTACAACTACCTATAATCCACAGTGCCAAACAAAACCCCAAGATTTAAACACCCAATCTCTATGTTCCTTAGGAAAAAAGTTAATTAAATCCTGTCTACTTTTAGATTTCACAATTTATATTTTAAAGTCACTACACTAGTGAGGGCAATCACCATTGTCAGATCACAAAACAAATCTTTAACCCTACCATAAAACCTTCCTTCACCTCTTGGAGGGAATGATTTGCATTACAGCTTCACGTTCTTTCCTGCTGAGCTGCTGCAAGTGGGGGTTGCTTTGTACTTAAAAAAACAGTGTCATGCAAAGAGGCTTCACATGTTGGTTAGTTGAATCTAGTGGGGTGGGAGTTACAGCCCAGCTCTGTGGCTCTCCTGCTGAGCTACTGCAAGTGGGGGCTGCAAGTCCCCCTGATCTACATTATTCTCTACAATAGTTCCACCAGATCCTCTTTCATTAACCCATACGTTATTTCTAACTTAATGTTATCCTGCAACAACAAATTTGTACATTTTAGCAAACTGTTTCTATATTTAATCAATTTCTATTCAACAAGATAGGTACTTCTATTTTATTCTGTCTTAATTATCAATAAGGCCTGTGGATTTAAAAATATTTTATCTATCCTAAAGTTTTGGTCAGTTTAAAAAGACTGATTGTGAAACTATCTAGAATCGGTTGCATACTGCAGTTTGTTGTTATCTGAGCAATTCCTCTTACAGTTAGAGCCTGTTTCTCTAAAGATCTTTGTTTTGTCTGTATCCTCTACCCATTTTAAAAGTCCCATTGTAGCTAATTGTATTTCATTCTATTTTACTACGACCTTCACAGCCTAGAAGGAATAATCAACATTTTATCTACTATTTTAGTGCATAATTCTATACACAGTTTGTATTTTATTTATTTCTCTACCCAATCAGTCATGTATTTAGCCATTTATTTATTCACTTTATGTTCATTTAGTCATCTATTAATTCATTTAACCTTAGAACCCATAATTTATACTTTCAATTTGTTCAGATGTTTTATGTTATCAGGATTCTATCTTTCAATAACCTTCCAAACTTTACACTGGAGGTCACAGTAACTGCTGTTATTGCCTAATTTGAATAATTTAGTCCAATTCAACACATAGGCTGACAGAGGTGCTGTTTACCTTCTCGTTGTATTTATATGAGACAAAATACCAAGTGGCATTCCATCTCCAATCACACACTCTTACACACCAACATGAATTGTAACACAAACAAAAACACAAAACATCTGGCCAAGTTTATAGTCAGTCACAATTTCATCAGTCCCCAAGTGTCAGTCTGTGGTCATTATTCTATCAAATTTTACTGAAGTTAATATCAAATTTTACTGAAGTTTATATCAAATTTAGTGAAGCTTCAGGAATTTTCCAATGTTTTATTAACATTTTTTCATGTTTCAATTTAATTAATTTTAAACTCTAATCTTCAGGAACCTGTTTTAAATACCGTGCACGTTCAAAAAGAGACATGTCAAAGTTATGTTAGAATCAAATAACAACCAATAATTTCCTGTTTTCTGGTACCAGTTCTACTTAACCCTTATTTTAAAACTAAAACACCACGTTTCGCCTTCATTCTACTTTCGACACGCCTTCTAAACCGTACTTTTTCCTTAGTCAGGTACTGTAAGTTTCCTGGCTCCCTCTGACACATTAACTTCTCATCCCCTTTAAGACTCTTCTACGAACCCCGACCATAAAAATAGCGTATAGCACGTTTCGCAACTCAGTGTCCATAATAACTTTACAATAAAACGCAGCAAAAGCAACTCAAATCCACACAAACAGCGCTTTTCAAACACAGCATTCTGCACAGAGCACACACACACACAGACACACACAGCTCCGCAGCTTCACACCTCTGCAAATTCACACCTCATGTTCCACCGCAGCAGGCGGCTCACAAATCACCACACACAGAGAAACACAGAGAACACAAACACGGTTTCAGACAAACGTAAAAGACAGAGGGGGAAAAAATAAAAGTAAGGCGCCTGGCAACAAAGATAAAAGATGCATCACTTTTCCAACTTGTAAACTCAATCTTTTCTAAGAGTGATTCAACTCGATTCCAATATAAGTCCTATTCCAAGGGTGATTCAACCCGATTCTAATATAAGTCCTGTTCCAAGGGTGATTCAACCCGATTCCAATATAAGTCCTATTCCAAGGGTGATTCAACCCGATTCCAATATAAGTCCTATTCCAAGGGTGATTCAACCCGATTCCAATATAAGTCCGCTGGAGATGAGTCAGTCTCCGGGCTGATACAAGCCCAAACTACCAAATTGATACACAATTCCCAAATTGCTTTTTTAGAAACCCAGTCATCGATTTTCAGGGCAAAGAACATAATTAAGAAACCCAGCATTTACGGCAGAGTTAGCGCAAACTCCTCTGTCTGGAACAGCCACGATCCCCTGTACTGTGTATTTTCCATCCAATTACTCAACAACAGACTCTTTTATGAACAAATCTATCCTCCCCTGCAGCTTCGAAACTCCGCGTGGCAGCAAACAACAAAAGAGTAATTAAAAAATGTCTTACCGCACCGAGCCGAACGGATCGATCGGGGAGAGACCGCCACCCGCCAAGATTCTGCACCGACAAGCCCCCAATTGTAAAAAAAGAGGTAATTTAATGTTAACTTTGGACAAAACGTTTGGCTCTTTCCTCTTTAATTTTCCCGGATCCTCAGCGAGTGGCGGCGTGCTGCTAAAGTGAAACAACAACAAAGCGCATTGACGTCACAGATCACAGAGTTTAATCTCATACAAAGCAACGCATGAATCAATCAACAAAGCTGCAGAGGAACAGAGATATGCATTTTTCTCGTAAAAATAAAGACAGACAAGGGGAAGACAGACAAACACAAAACAAAGACAAACAAAAAGGCAAAGACGCGTCTTTGGAGAGAGCCAATGTAAAAAGGCAAAATGGTGGCCGCTCTCTGCATTTTCTCTCCTAACACGAATTCTTATACTCAAGAGGTGTTTCTCTATTTAATTTATGCACTCAAGGCGTTCCTCTTGTTGACCAACTGGAAACTCCCTTAAGCGCTCAGAGAAACTTGGAACTCCCCTTAATTTACGGCAAAGATCAAAGGGCCATCTGTCTTCGAGTTAGCAAACCGCTGCGCTCTGACCCCCGTGGCTCCCACGGTCATTCTGAGTACAGAACGATCCTGAGATAAGACCTCACAGATACCTGTGAAATCTAAAGTCTCTGTCTCCCAAGGAAAATGCTAATTTTATGGCCTCCTATGGCCCGGCCTCACAGCAGGGAGACTCCATTGAGTGATCTGCATTTTGGCCCCTGTTTGTCTGAATGCCTGCTCATCTGGCTCAATCCCAAATGCTCAACAGAAAACTGTTCCAAATAAGAGTGTTGACTATACCTTTTACACATGTCGTAAGATTAACTGTATTAAGCACTAAAAATAATCATTTTTCCTTAACACTGTGTGTGCTCTTTATTTATCCCATGGATAATTTCAAACCAAATACGCAACCAGGAGACTTTTTTCTCACTTATTCAAGAGAGGAACTGCTGGACTGGAGAACAATGGGACAAGCCGGCATAAGGCACAACATTCCGGTGGAGCTGAGGAGGAGACCGAGGGGCTGCAAGGCTGGGGCTAAACTGAAGGCCAAGCTAGCGGACAATAGGAGGCTATACAAGCCATCGATTCCCACTGTAATCATGGGGAATGTGAACTCGCTGCCGAACAAGATCGATGAGCTGTCTGCACTGAACAACCAGCGGATCTACAGAGAGAGCAGCTTGTTCATCTTTACAGAGACATGGCTAAACCACCTCGTGCTGGATGCTAACGTGGACCTGCCAGGATTCACCGCTGTGAGGGCTGATAGGGACACGAAAGCGAGCGGTAAAAGAAAAGGTGGGGGACTCATCATGTATGTGAACAACCGATGGTGTAACCCAGGACATATCACTGTAAAGACTGTTTGGTGTTGCCGGGACCTCGAGCTATTAGCCGTTAGCCTGCGGCCATACTACCTGCCGAGGGAGTTTAGTCACGTGATCTCCATCTGCGTTTACATCCCACCGAGAGTGGACGCTACCACTGCATGTGAAAAAATCCACTCTGTCACAGCAAGGCTACAGACACAACATCCTGACGCTTTTATTATAATTTCTGGGGACTTCAATCATGTGACTTTGGACTCTACTTTGGCCACTTTCCACCAAGCTGTTGACTGCCACACTAGGAATAACAGGACAATCGACCTCCTGTATGCCAATGTGAGGGATGCATACAGAGCAACACCCCTGCCCCCACTAGGGAAGTCAGATCACAACCTCGTTCACTTACAGCCACTGTACACCCCCCTGGTCCAAAAGCAGCCTATAACATCCCGCTCCATCAGGAGGTGGTCCCCTGAGATGGAGAGTGCTCTGAGAGACTGTTATAACACCACGGACTGGGATGCACTGTTCAGCCCGCATAGCAAGGACATAGAGGGGCTGACACACTGCCTGACGGACTATCTGAACTTCTGTGCAGATGTGGTATCCCCTGCCAAGACTGTCCGCTGTTACCCTAATAACAAGCCATGGGTAACACGGGAAGTCAAAACTGTCCTCAATAAGAAGAAGGCTGCCTTCAGGAGAGGAGACAGGGAGGCCATGAAGGCAGCACAGCAGGAGGTGAAACAGTGTGTGAGGGAAGCAAAAGACAGTTACAGGAGAAAGGTGGAGCAGAAGCTGAGAGAGAACAACATGAAGGAGGTCTGGGAAGGTGTGAGGACCATCACTGGCCTCAACACAAAGACCAGAGTCGTTGGGGGAACAATGGAGAGAGCAAACGAACTGAACAACTTCTTCAACAGGTTCAACCAGTCCATGACCCCCCAACCCCCTCTCTCACTGCAGCCACCCCTGCTCCTTACCACACACCTCCCCCCAGACAACACTACACTGACAACCCCCCCACACACCTCAGCACACCCCCCGCCCCACTTCACCACAGACCAGGTCAGAGAACAGCTGAGGAAGCTCAAGCCCAGGAAAGCAGCAGGGCCGGACCAGGTGTGTCCAAGGCTGCTGAAGACCTGCGCTACTGAACTGGGAGAGCCACTACAGCGGATCTTCAACCTCAGCCTGCAGCTAAGGGAAGTGCCCACCCTCTGGAAGACATCCTGCATCGTCCCAGTGCCCAAGAAGAACAGGCCCAGCGAGCTGAATGACTTTCGGCCCGTGGCACTTACTTCACACCTGATGAAGACGTTGGAGCGGCTCTTCCTCGGCCTCCTCAGACCCCAGGTGGAACATGCCCAGGATCTCCTGCAATTCGCTTACCAGTCAGATGTTGGTGTGGAGGATGCCATCCTCTACCTGCTGCACCGGGCCCACTCCCACCTGGATAAGGGCAGCGGCACGGTGAGGATCCTTTTTTTGGACTTCTCCAGTGCCTTTAATACAATCCAGCCCCTTCTGCTCCAGGATAAACTAAACAGCATGGGAGTAGACCCGCACCTGGTCACCTGGATCCATAGTTACCTCACCAACAGGCCACAGTATGTCAGGCTGAAGGACACCGTGTCTGACACTGTGGTCAGCAACACAGGAGCCCCCCAGGGCACAGTGCTGGCCCCACTTCTCTTCACCCTGTACTCCTCTGACTTCCACTACAACTCGGAGCTGTGTCGCATACAGAAGTATGCTGATGACACAGCCATAGTCGGATGTATCAGGGACGACAGAGAGGAGGAGTATCGCTGTCTGGTGAGGGACTTTGCTCTCTGGTGCCACACAAACCACCTGGAACTCAACACCGCTAAGACGAAGGAGCTGGTTATAGACTTTGGGAGGTCCAGACCAAAGCCGAGACCAGTCGCATTAGAGGGAACTGAGGTTGAGGTCGTGGACTCCTACAAATACCTCGGGCTGTGGCTGGGCAGTAAACTGGATTGGTCAAAACACACTAGTCACCTGTATGGGAAAGTGCAGAGCAGGATGTACTTCCTGAGGAGACTGCGGTCCTTTAACATCTGCAGCAAACTGCTCTGGATGTTCTACCAGTCTGTGATTGCCAGTGTCCTCTTCTACACCGTGGTGTGCTGGGGAGGCAGCATATCCAAGAAGGACACGTCCAGACTGGACAAACTGACCAGGCGTGCCGGCTCTGTGGTCGGCATGAAGCTGGACTCTCTGGTGACGGTGGCAGAGGCGAGGACACTGAACAAACTGCTGGACATCATGAATGATAGCAGCCACCCTCTACACGCCGTCATCAGCAGCCAGAGGAGCCTGTTCAGTGACAGACTGCCGCTTCCCAAGTGCCGGACCAATAGATTTAAGAACTCTTTTGTCCCCCATGCCTTCAGACTGTACAATTCCTCATTGGGGGGGGGGAGGTGACACAGGACAGAGGGTGGAAGGAGTAGTGACCCCTTGTATTTTTCTCCATACTTATCAGGTCAAACCACATGGTGCAATACGATATCACTGGTCAATCTATCCGCCAAATTCTTATATTTTTTTTGTGTTGTATTTATATTTACTTATATTCTTATATTCTATATTCTTATTCCTTGTTTCTTGCATAATTTAAGGTTTTTCTTGCATAATTTAAGGTTTTGGTTACTCACATTTGGTGTGTACCTTAGTATTTAATTTGTATTTTGTATACTTTTGCTTACTGTGTGTTATCTTTGTTTTTTGCCTGGGAGCTGCTGGTAACTTCAATTTCCTGAGGGAGTCTTCCCAAAGGATCAATAAAGTACAAGTCTAAGTCTAAACATTCAGCTCATCCAGGACAGCTGCAGCTTCTGGTTTTAGACATTTTGATCATTTTAAAAATATTTATTTTTTTATCAGTTTTCATGTTTAAATGAATAGAAAACCCTGAACTCTAGAAAATAACTATTTTGTCTGAAAGATCCAATCAGCCAGAGAGACTTTTACACTTTAAACTCCTCTTCACTCATTGAGCCGCTACTCCTTTTAGGATCTTTGTCTTTTTTTTTTTTTATAAAATCACTGTTTAAGTTTGATGGACACTTTAAAATAACCCCAATAATTGCTGCTGTTGTCATGGAAACCAGTTAGAAACTTAGTGAACCAACTTTTCCTCCTCCCACTAGTTTCCTCTGAGTTTGTAAATCAGAGCAAAATGTGGTGATTGTTGTCTGGCTCCAGAAAAAGTCCTAGTTTCTGTCAGATCCTCCCAAAGCTCTGAGAACTCTGCTTCCAGAGCTGGAACCATTTTCCTCATCAACTCTTCATCTGCAGCTTTTGTTGAAGCTGTTAGCCATGAAGACCTGGAGAGACATGAGCTTCAACTCTTTAGACATCCCAGCCTCTTCTAGTTACTGGAGAACTTTCACTGCTTCACCATGAAAAATGCTGCTGGACCCAAACACTCTGTTTTGGTCTTCAGCTCTTTAAGAGTTTAGCAACAATTTCTTCTAACATCCAAACCTTTGTTCCTCTGAGACAAACGGTCTAGTCCAAGTCCGAGCTGTGAGCAGTTCCTCCTCCTCTCCATCATCTCCAGTAGTTTCCTTCATCAGCTCAGTCAGCCTCTTCATCAGCTCCTTTGAGGCTCTGATGCTGCAGCTCCATCAGATGCTGCAGAGAAAACTGAACTTTCCTTCACAGATGATAGAAGATCTTCAACATCTGACTGCAGCTGAAGGTCTGAGGACATGAAGCCTGGACCAGAACCAGAACCAGAACCTGGACTTTAACCAGGAACTGCACAGATTCTCTGTGGGGTCAAACTCAGTAAATTGAAGATCAGATGTTGATCAGATGATGACATCACTGTTATTATATTTTAGTCTGTTTATGATCCAGATTGATTTCATTAGAACTGAATTTATTTCTTCTCTAATCACAGACTTGGTGGCTGTTCGCTCCTAATGGATGAATGTGAAGTTTTGGCCTCGGCTCTGAAGTCCAACCCAGATCTGACTGAACTGGAAATAAATCAGATCTACATAGATGAAGGTGGAGACTCTGATATGAAGCGTCTGGTTGAGATCCTGGAGAGTTCAGTCAGTAAAGTGAAGAATCTGAGGTTTGTTTTCCTTATTTATACAATAAAATCCTTCATTTATACTTTAAACATTAGTTTAATTAATGCTTTTATTCTAATATATTTTATTTTAAAACATGTTTAAATGTCAGAATAAAATCTCTAAAACTTTTTACCTTATATATTATTTTTTTTCTTATATCAGACTTGGAGATTATTGAACTTTATTTTTGAGTTTTTCACTTTAAAATGTTTTTTACTGATGAACAAAATGAGTAAAATAATTCAAATGATGTAAATGAATGATGGAGATGTTTCAGTTTGGTTTGGTAAAGATTCAGATTGTTTTATTTCTCATTTCTGATTCTCATCTTTACATCCAGAATGAAATGTTGTTCCTCCAGAGTCGAGCCACAAACACTGACAAGTTCAAATCATCATTAATGACCAAATCTAAGAAATGACTGATTGTAGAAAAGCAAATCTAGATGAAATGAATGAAAGTGAGGTTTGCAGCAGCAGCAGGTTCCTCAGCTTTGTCCTGAAGCTGTGGTTCTGTTGGGCCGGGTCAGAGAGGAACCGTCCTCTTCAGTCTGACAGCTGTCAGTCGGTTGGAGCCTCGTCTCTGTGATGATGCTTCATCAGGTCACGTCTCTTTAGGAAATAATGGCCTCCATTGGCTTTCAGCAGCTTTAATAAGAACCCAAGGCCATTAATGAAGAAACTGAGTGGTTCTGATCCAGTTACCAAGTCGGGTCTCCAGCTGATGATCAGGAACCAGCAGAAATAGCTCAACTCATCCAGGCTGATAGAAAACTTTGAGTTTCTTTTGGATCAAATGTTCTGGTTCTGCTGGTTTGGACTCTTTAAACCAGTTTGACTGGATCAGATGTTAGAATCAGTTCATCGTGTTTCTTTTACATTCAGGAAAATTAATTTTCCACATTTTTATTATTTATTTGTTCATATTTCAGTTTTAACCTGCATCCTGTTGGCTTCAGCTCACATCTTTTATTCTTTATTCAGATTGTGGGAATGCAGGTTGTCAGAGACCAGCTGGACTTCTCTGTTCTCAGCTCTGAAGTCCAAACCGACCCATCTGACAAAACTGGAGCTGGGCTGCACCAACCTGGAAGGTTCTAGATTGAAGGAGCTCTGTGGTTTTCTACAGACTGAAGGCTGCAGACTGGAGACATTGATGTATGTAATTATATAATTATTGATATTTCTGTGAATAATTATATATAATTGATCATAAATCAAATTAATTTCTTCTGTTCTAATAAATATTTTCTGAGTTTGTTCCTGGACTTGGATCCAGAGTTTAATTTAGTCCCTCTGTGTAACTGAGTTGGACCTGCTGACCTGAGGTCAGAACAGGACAGCATTCGGACCCCCAGTGTGTAGAAATCCCCCTCATGTGAAGCAGGTCAAAGGTCATTCAACCCAGTCTAGAAAAGTGAATTCCTGGAATCTGACAGGATAATAATAATAACTTAATAACTGACAATAATCAATAACTTCAACACTTTGATCAGAACCTGGAATGATTTTACTGACTAAAATCCTCCAACACAACATGACCCAGTACCAGGTTCTGGTTCTGGTTCTGGTTCTGAAGTCAGCAGGTCTTTATTGAAGCAGCAGCTTGTTGGCATTAATATTGATGAGAATCTTTAACTGGTTCTGTTGGACTGATTAACCTGCATCCTGTTGGCTTCAGCTCACATCTTTTATTCTTTATTCAGGTTGAATGACTGCAGTTTGTCAAAGATCAGCTGTGATTATTTGGCCTCAACTCTGAAGTCCAACCCGACCCGTCTGACAGAACTGGGCCTGGGATTCAACAACCTGAAGGATTCAGATGTTCAGCAGCTGAAGAATCTTGTAGATGATCTAGAGTAAGTAAATGTTTGTAGTGAGTCCAGCTGCTGTCAGCATATTGAACTAAACCCAGTTAGCATCAAAGCAAAGATCCAGTGTTCCCAGTAAAGCTGCAGCTTCTCAGTGGGAGGAGAATGGTTCAGGCTTCCTGATTGGACACAGAGACAGCAATCAACCAATCAGAGGAGCAGCAGCTTGCTGTGTTCCTGTGTTTGTGTTGGTGTGAAGATGAGTGTTGTTGCTGTGTCCATGTCTCCAGGAAGTCCAGCTGGACTCCAGCGTCCAGCCGTCCAACATGTCTAGAGACAGTGGTCCTCATCCATCAAACTGTGGCAGCAGCAGATCTGATCTCAGATCTGTTTGTTCTCTCAGTTCAACAGGAAACAACTGATCAGGTTCATCTTGGTCACAGCTCTGAGATCAGTCTGACTGCAGCCTGGAAACCATCTAGTGGATGTGCTGCGTCACTGACTGCTGCTGGAGAGAGGCTGGAAACACTCACTGATCTGCTCTCTCCTTCCTTCTTCTCTCTGCAGGTTCTGATCTCTGTGAAGTAGAGAATGGTCTCAGTGTCCTGCTGATCCTCAGAGGTTGAAGCTGCAGCAGTTTGAGTCTAAAGAGACTCTGACTGGATCATGATGATGACCTCTGACCTCCAAGGTTTTCCTCCCGTTTATTTTCTCGTGTCTGTCATTTAGTGTCTGATATTGTTTGTCTCTTTGGATCAATAAAGATCCAATTCAAACTGGGCTCCATTTAGAGGCTTCATGGAGTTTTGATCTGAACTGGATTCAACTGGAAAGTTGATCTTTTTTCTCTCTGATTCATTTTCATCCTGGAACCAGAAATGGTCTGAGAATGGAAACATGGGAATCATTTTCAGTTCAGCTTTGAAGCCATGAAAGACACTTCAAACCTCTTTTCTCTGCTGCTTCTTCCTTCTGCTGACATGAAAATGTTCCTCAAAGCTCCACAGATAAAAAGATGCTTTACTGGAAACTGCAGAGAAACTTCAGCTTCCATCACAGAAACCAGTTTAACCAGCTTAGAACTGGATGTCCTACAGAAACTCTGATCTTAGAGCAGTTTTCAGGAACATCTATAATTTGAAGAAAACGATTTTTACATCTTTTTATCTTTTTATTATGTAAGAGCGAAAATACTCCTTATAAGGTTGTTTTTCACCAAGGAAATCTGGCGCCAAAGAAGGTCGAATTGACCTGGCTCATAGAACAATTTTTGTTCTGAAAATCTGTAAATAATAAAGTTTTCATCATAGTCACTAATTCTCAGTGCTTTAATATGTCAGTTTGTTTTGGTTGTTTACCTTTTTAACTCCATATTTCGTGTTTTAATTGTAAAAGTTTAGGACTCAATGTAGCCCATCATAGCTGTTTACTGTGATTTTACTGATTTATTCAGGCCTCAGAGAATTAGTGGGGTAATGAGGTGATTGACTCATTTTCCATCCATCCATCCATTTTCTGTTGACCCTTGTCCCTAATTGGGTCGGGAGGGGTGCTGGTGCCTTTCCAGCTACGTTCCGGGTGAGAGGCGGGGTCACCCTGGACAGGTTGCCAGTCTGTCGCAGGGCGTGATTGGCTTATTTTATTTTTTTAATATCTCTTTTAATGTAATGTGTGTTGCTGGGTGTTTAATGATAAACCAATACAGTTTTTAATAATATTCTTTGTTGGAGTTTTTTTCTATGCAGCTGACTGTGTACAGATAGAGTAACAGCAGCTTTATTTTAATCCTCCATGCCGTTCAGCTTACTGTATTCAGATCAGGAAAGATATTAAAATTTATATATATATATATATATATATATATGTATATTTAGTTTTTATCTTTAGTTTGACAGTTTCATAAACAGAAACATTGATTTCTGTGTATTTAACAATTTTTTAAGGTTCTAATTTAAGGCAGTAGCTTATTTTTGAATCATTTAGTCTGCTTCATACTATAACCGTAGTTATTTTATTTCCCAGTGTTTTATTTTGAAAGATATCACAGGGAGCGTTTTTATAATTTTTGCAGCTTTATCGTAGTTGTAATTATCAAGTTTAGCCACCAGAGGGACTGAACACACTTCAGGTACGCAATCCAAGGGGTTAGCGGCAGTAATGGTTCAAACCTCTTTTCCCTGCTGCTTCTTTATGAAAAAACAAACGATTTTACATATTTTTATCTTTTTATAGTGACTATAAAAATTTCTAAATAATAAAGTTTTGCATCATATTCATTGATTCTCAGTTTGTTTTTGTGGTTTACTCTTTTAACTCCATGTTTCATGTTTTACTTTAAGTTTTCTAAAGATCCTTAGGATTTGATGTGTCACATCAGGACTTTTTACTGTGATTTTTACTTACTTATTTATACCTCAGAGAATTATTTGGATAATGTGCTGATTTGTTTATGTTTTTTTCATATTTCTTTCCATGCAATGTGGGTTTTTTGGTGTTTAATAAATGATAAAGTTTTTAATAATGTTCCTTGTTTTGGATTTATACGTAGTTAACTGTGTACAAATATATTAACTGCACCTTTAGTTTAATCCTTCATGCTGTCTAGCTTTTTTGTATTCAGATCAACACAGAAATTAAAATGTATTTATTTAAGTTTTCATCTCTAGTTTGACAGATTCCTCCAAGGAATTCAGAAAGATTACCTGTCTTGTCAACCTCTTGTCAACATGGACATCCGAAAAGACAAATGCGCTATGAGAAACTTCTAAAGCTTGGAAGATCGTGTGGTCTGCAGGTTATGACATCATATATCAAGTACAAAAGATAAGGCTTCAAATCCTGGTGAAAATTTGCAAAGAACACCTGCTTTTTCAACTTCTGTCACCATTGACAGCAGAAAAGATAAATGTGTCCTGAGAAACTTCCAAAGCGTGGAAGATCGTGTGGTCCACTGGCTCTGCCGTAGAACCAGAATTATGAAGGACATCAGTTCAAATCTGGAGTGACACTGACGGAGGAGTGAAAGCACCACCATCAAACTAAAACAAGAGCTTAAAGAGAAAAATGGAATTCTTTAAATACAAAACACAGGAAAAAACAAAATATTTTGGAAAACTTAGTGCCATATTTCTTTTCAACATGCTAAAAACTGGAAGTGAAGGAAAAATTATAATCACTTGCATAAAAGTAAGTGCCCTAACAGGCCTGGAGTGTTGGAATATCCTATGATAGTTCACCACCAGAGGACAGCGATCACTTATAATCAACCATCATATTCCAAGACAACAACTTCACCAGGTCACTGACCAACTAGGAGTCAACACCAATCTTCCCAGTTATATCTCACCAGCAGGATGCCTGGTGGAGCGGTTAAAGGTGCTGCTCTGTAAACCCAAAGATTTCATGTTCAAGTCCTGCTTATGCTCAGATTTGAGTCAGCTGAATGTGTAGTTGTATTTTAATTGTTCAACCATAATTATAAATCTCCATGTTTTCTAATTATTAAGCTGATTTTTAATCAGAAAATAAAACCTCCAATCTTTTGGATATTTAAGTTTCAGAACCACTAACAAAAAACTCTTTTATTGCAACCAGAACGTGGCTCTTGTTCATTCGCTAGAATACAGTTGAATGCAGACTTTCCTTCACATTTCCACAATTTTTTAGACTAAAACATGGAAGTTCGTATTGTTAGTTATTGATCACCAAACTAAACCTGTTGTTGCACAACTGTTTGAATCAGAAGAGCTTTCAGAGTATTGTAAAGATTTATGGTTAAATATCTTTAATGACTGTAGTGAGCTGTTCTGATGGATCTGGGTCGTCCAATCAGGATGGACCTTGTTTTCCTCCATCAGCTGCAGATTCACCACCACCAGAACTTACTGCTTCAGTCACTCACACCATCAGCTGCACTTTGTAACTTGTGGAATTCTTTGATTGTTGTGAGAGTTTGGTTTGTTCCTGTTTTACTGCCTGCTGTAAAATGAATTGCCACCAGGATAATAAAGTGGAATCGACCTTTGACCCTTGCAGTAGGCTTGGCATCATAAAGGTTAATGATTAAAGAAGTGGAAGCAGTCAGAAAATGATCCGTCTAGAAATGGAGCCAAATGTTTTCCAGACTAGAAATAAAGTCAGAAATATTAAAGCTGAACTAAAGCGATCAGATCTCCTCCCAGGATTTTTGCTGATCACTTCCTGTTTTACTGAACTACTTCCTGTATTGATAAGTTGACAGGAAATGACCTAAAAATTAGAAAAACCCTGAAAAAGTTTTAATCTGAGCTCAGTTCTCCAGCTCTGCTCACTGTTGATTCAAAGGGAAGAAAACATTAAAGGTGTTCAAAATCACCTGGGCAGGGGGCGGAGCCTCAGGAGGAGTCAGGTATCAGAGCAGGAGAAATGGGGTCAAAGTTCATGTAGCAGCAGAGCAGAATCTGGATCAGGTGAGTGTTGACTTCTTGTTTTCCTCTCTCTGGGTTTTCTCTCTGTGGAGGAACCAGAACCAGAACTCGGCCCGGTTCTCCTTCAGCTTCAGCTCTTCATATCTTCACAGGAAACAGACGAAGCTTTTATTTTCTGACAGATGGACTCAAACTAACAGAAGCAGGAAGTTCAAACCTTTATTCTGTCAGTGGGAATCTTGGACCGATCCGTTTATCCTGATAAAGTCTCTTTAATCGTCTCCCTTTGAGAAATTTGACTTTAGTTTGGTTCTGCTGCCTGCGTTGTATTCTTCCATATCATCACCAAAATAATCAGTACATTTATAGATTAATATGGAGATTAAATCGTTTAAAATCAAACAGCTGCTCCAACCTCTAGAATAGATAGAATAGAATTACTTTATTCATCCCAGCAGGGAAATTATTTTGCAGTTTCAGCAGCATAGAGACAAGACACACAACATCCACCACTGAGTAGCAATGTAGACAAGATAAATAAGAATAAAATATGACATGCTGTCAATATAAAAAGCAGCTTAGAGCAGACCTTGCAAGGATTCAAAATGCAGAACAGTATGTATCTGTAAATATATGTACAGCAAGTGTGCCACAGTGCAGTTGTGCGAAATTGGACTGATTAGTGCAGAACAATGATTTAGCTTTTATTGTACAGTGAGATGGCATGTGGCAGGAAGGATTTCCTGTATCTGTCCCTACGACAGCGGAGCTGGAGCAGCCTATGTGAGAAGGTGCTCCGCTGTCTGTCCATTATGTCTAATTCTTTATTGAGGAGCTAAAGTGAGGAGTTTGTTATCTGGTAGTTTGTTCTTCTGGACCTGTTCCTCTCAGGCTCTGTGTTCATTGATAACTTTACCTGACAAAGGAAAGAATGATTGGTTGTTACGGGCAAAAAAGGAAATCTCTGCTGCTCGGCCCTGAGTTCAGGAAAACATCCGTTAAAATCCCGTCTGCCTGCTGAGGTTGATCAGTTCCAACAGTTCTGGAGGAGACAGAGGAGCTGTCCTACCCACAATCCTCTCTGCTGGTTTTATCCGTTAAAATCTGATTTTACAGTCAGGTTACCAAAGCAGCATGTAACGCTCTGCTGTAAAAATCCTCCTAACATCAGAACAATCACCAAACCTCCAGAGTCTGTAGAGAAAGTTTGCTGTTTGCCAGCTGAGGTCATCATCAAGGTCAACTCCCAGCTGTTTAAAGTAGTGTGTGATGTCTTTACTTCATCCTTATGTTGTTAAAAACATGATCAGATTTATTACAGCATCACAGTGAGACAAAGACTAGAGAGAAGATTTTAGTGAAGGATGATCTTCCAAAGGCAATTATTACTCTGCTTACCTGACAACTAAACACCAGAGCAGGAGGCCAGACTCCGTTCTGGAGGAGCTTTCTGCAACTGATGCTGCCACCTGGTGATAGTAGCAACGCATTTCAGTCAGATAATAACAAGCAGGATATAAAGATGTTTTCATTTCAGCCTGAAGGAAATCAGATCCTAGAATGATTGACAGTCAATACCAATTCTTAAAAGGAATATTGTTCCTCATGAAGTAAAATGTGTTAAATTAATGTTCTTATAAATGATTTTTTTATAGTCAGTTTACGTACTGATATATTATGGCTTCCATACTTGCATAAATATTTTTTTCTCGGAGTGTGTATTAATGCGGTATTTTTAATTTCCATTCAAACTAAGTGCAAATTAAGCTATTTATGAAATAAAGTCTGAAACATAATGAATCGTTCACGTTTTCCAGATAAAAGATGGCGCAGAAGCAGGAAGTGGATTTCAGTAAGTGATCAGAAGCAGAAATTAACCATCATAAAGGAACAAACTGACCAATCACAGCCTGTGTTGCTGCCATGTGATGAACCTCAGCCTCAGTGTGTATTTATTGTTTTCATGCTTCCTGTTCAGTGAACTTTAAGAGGTGTTTAATTCTCAGAAATCTCTGAGGTTGTGCTGGAATCAGGTTCCTCTGATCCTCTGAATCTATGATGGGAACCAGCTTTCTGCTTCACAGGACAGTTACTGGAACTGGATCACTGCACTGACTGGTTCTGGTTTCTCTCTCCAGAAGTTCAGAAGATGGAAGATCCTGATCTAAAGAAGAACAGAGCAGAATCTCCAGGATCCATCAGTCCGTCCATGAGGAGTGATGCCTCCAAACAAAAACCTCCGGAGTTCAGTACTGAACCTCGACCATCAGACATAAAGTAAGAAAAAAGTTTCTAACGGATTCATGTGACTTTATAGAGATAAAATATAAATGATATTAACTGGTTGATCTCATTGTTTGAATAAAAAGTAACTTCATTTTTAATTTACATGAGCTTAAAGCTAAATAAACATGGAAGATGTTGGTCAGTAAATAAGTAGAGTTTCAATGAAAGTCTGAATGAATCAATGATAAAAATGTTGGATGAAAACAAAAACAACCAATAAATGTGAGGAGCAACGACTCAGATTATATATGTGAAACTCTGGGTCCAGTTTATCCAGGTAGGCTGATGACCGGGCCACGCCCACTGAGCCTCTGCAGCTCCAAACAGAAAGGTCAAAGGTCAACGCGGCTGTAGAGGACTGGGCTGGTCTCCTGGTTCTGCTTCCTGGTCGGTTCTTGGGTTCTGGTCTTTAATGACCCACATCAGCTCCTCCTACTAGCTAAACAGCTTTGGTTCTGATATCATGGACCAGATCCTCTGATCTCCACCTTCTGCCACTAGATGGCAGCACTGTGATGCTGTGCAGTGCATTCTGGGCTTTGTAGTTCTATTAATGGATATTATAGAAGAACTTTGTGGAATAATTCCTAGAAATATGGTCTGATCAGATTCATCAAACTGGGATATGAGCCTGTTGTCCTGCAGGTTCTGCTTTGACCCATGTGACCCAGACCAGTAGAACCAGTTCTAGAGAAAATGTGGAGTTTGACCCAACAGATCAGTCTGAATGTTTCACTCTGGAGCTTTAAACCTTCTGCTTTTCTGCAGCAGTTTGTGTTCAGATCTTCTTCTCTGGTTTTTATCTCAGAGTTTCTCACTGATTGATGATCTGAATAACAACATGTTTGTGTTTCAGAGGGCAGAACCACAGATGGAGAGCAGAACCTCCAGGATCCAGCTGTCCATCCATGAGGAGTGATGCCTCCAAAAAAAAACCTTCAGACTTCAGTACTGAACCTGGACCATCAGAACCAGAGTAAGAAACCAGTTTCTATCTGGTTGATGTAACTCTGAAGAAACCAATGAGGGTTTAACTTTGATTCTGATTAAAAACTGATGCAGGAAGAGAACAAATATAATTTAAAGCATTATAGTTTAACAGTGACCTAAACTGGGCTTTCAGAGACCAGAACCAACTGTGGAGGAAAAACTAAATATTTTCCTTTGTGTTTCTGAAGCTGCAGCAGCTTCCAGGTTCCACAGAGGTCTGGTGTCTGTGGGAGTGGGAACAATAATGGTGATGGTGGGACATTTATAGAAGCACAAGCACTTCCTGTTCCACCATCACATTCAGCCAATCACAGCGCTCATTTCACTGACATCAACCAGCTGCAGACAGAAGGTTAAGGGTCAGACTGGAGACTAAAGTATGATTAAACTCTAACATTTTCCTCATAACAAGTGAAATAATCTCCTAAAAGGCTCAGATATTAAATGTCAGAAAACATAATTATGTCCCAGACCGACTGTCAGGCTGAATTCACTAAATAAATGTCAGTTTGATCCACATCAACCATCCACCATAAACTGGAACAAAGAAAACTGATTTACCAAGAAACTCGGCTTTAGGTTCATCAGATCAATATATCAGAAAATTATTGGTTATCACAAAATCACTGAACACACTGTGATTATTATGAACTGCTTTGAGTTCAGTAAATATAGATAATTATTGAAGAGAAATACCTTCAGGCTCTCTGTGCCTCTAGTTTATTTATTGACTCTTTGTTTAATACATAATAAATGTTTTAGAGTGAATGGTGGTGGTGCGGTTAATCCTTGATGTGAAGGTTGTGGGTTTGATTCCTGTCTCAGACCATTTGCTTCATATGTTCCTTTCCTCTCTCCATCCTCATACCTGCTAAATTACTGTTAAATATCAGCAATTAGTGCCAAAAATGTCTTCGTATAAATGTTTTATTAAGAGTTAACCCTCAGTGCAACAGCTGAAGAAAAGAATTTATTGATATTGATTCGAACATTTGGGTCAATTTTGTGGTCCTTGGTACCGGTTCTAAACTCTGATCTTTTCTGTAAATTCACCAATAAATACAGATGTTTTCAGATGTTAAAATGTGAAGATTAATATTAGACTGTAGAGATTGGTTATTTTAATAATCTATTTCATTTTCAACACTTTGAACCAATCAGATCAGATGGAGAAAAAAATCAACTTTCAGCTTCATTTTAGCTTCTATTCAGACAAACCAGACGGGCTGAACAGAACCTGATTTTAATGCTTTTGATGACAAAGGAACCCAGAAACAGGCGAGACGAGCAGAATCAGATGAAAATCAGAACCAAGTCCATAAAAGGAACCAGACCACCTGAATAAAACAGGAACTGGGCTCAATGAAAATGGACTGTAACTAAAGACTACAACTGCAAACAATAAATCAGGACAAAAAACAACAACAAAGTGAACAGAACCAAAGTCCAAAGTATCATCATGAAGTCAGATTTAGTCGACCCAACTTTATATGACTAATAAAAACATGAACTTTAGATGACTTGTTGTTAGCTCTGCTAGCATGTCCACATAATGCTCTGCCACAGTATAAAGCTCTTTATAAAGAGCTCAGATCAATGCAAACTGGGGCTGAGTCGTGTTTACTGGTGTTCCACCATTAAAGAAGGATCCAATTTTCTCCACAGGAATCCAGATTAGAGTCAGTTTTTGTTTTTTCAGCCTCTGATGGATCAGTTTTCTATTCTGGCTCAGACAGAATAATGATTATTGTCCCAGAACAGATTCAGATGGACAAACACAATTGTATTATATCTGGTATCATTATTGATACCAGTTATAGTTTGTGGTGGACCTTCATGAACATCTTCAGCTCCAGCCTGTTGCTAGTGAACTATTTCAGTGATGAAGAAATGTCTTCACAGGAGAAGCTTTGGTGAGGAGGAGCATCCATCCTGCTGTGCTTTGGGTCAGAATGTTCTGATGGATCCGGTCTGTACCATCTGCCCCCAGTGTGGGAAACGACCCAGAACAGGATCTGGACTGCTGACAGCCAATCAGAGTAGCTGTGCTCCAGGTGAGACTGAACTCCTCCAATCAGAGCTTCCTTCTATCGTCTCTGTGGAACCAGATCCACGTCTTTAGTTGAGATTTGGAAATTTAAGGTTTAAAAGTCTTTTTGTGGTCAGTTGTTTCAACTGAATCTGTCTTTTTCCAGCTGGTGTAACTGGAACTTATGTCCAGGTAACTGGGCTTAATAAAGTCCTCATTTAATTTGAGCCTGTTCAAAAAATGGCCACAAGATAAATGTACAAATGTAACTTTTTATTTTGTTCATTTTTAAAATTGTAAGTGAAGACTCTTACTCTGAAGGGTCATGTTGCAGCATAACATGTCATCAGCTCTAAATAAAACAAACACTTCATAGAATCAATTTGATGATTCTTACAGATAATTTTATTTGTGTTTCAGCACATTATGAGGTTAAGGGGAATGAAATAGCAGAGAGGATGGCTAAGGAGAGCAGCAATCGGGTTTTGGTTGATATTAATGTTACGTTTAGTATAACAGAAATAAAGTGTATAATAAAACAATAAAAGAGAGGTGGCAAAAGTTATAGGTCAGCAAATTGCCCAGCTGCCAATATGGTTAATCTGACCTTGCTGAAAATGATTTTTGTTCTACTTTTATTGGTTATTACACCAGGCCTTTAAGGTTCTGCTGGAAAATTGGAGTTTCTAATTTGGGAAATGACTAAAGGACAATTCCACGTAATTTCTTTCTACTTTGAGCATCTTTAATGTGATCTACTTCAAAAACTAAAATATGTAGACTTCAATCATGTAGATTATTCAGGCCAGATTATCTAAAACCAAGTTTGTAGTTTTTTTTCTTTCCCTAAACGAAGCTGCATTAAAGCTTTGATTTGTGAAGCTTCAATGCAGGTTTGATTTCAACCCTTTTAATGTATCTGGACCACGGTCACCATGTCTCTCTATGAAAAGGGAGAACATGGTGGATTTCACTAGGCAGAAAGTGATTTAAACTCTGTTATAGAGTTTAAATCACTTTCTGCCCATTAGAAAGTGACTTTGAGTAACCTCAGAGGTCACTGAAGTCTCTGAAAAACTCCCTGGTTCAAGGTGTGGTTGAGGTTCAGCCTGGCAGATGATGGTAAATGTAGAATATAGTAAGGAGTTATGTTACAGAGAAGCTTCTTCAGGAAGTGAATAGTTTGTGAGATCCTAATGGTTTTGGAGACAATCAGGCAGATGAATGTGAGGACAGCAGAGCTGCAGCAGACAACAGAGGAGTGGAGGAGAATCTGGGGACCAACAAGGCATCCTTAGACCATGGAGGCACAGAAATCACAAGAGGTGAACTGGAGAAAGATTACTAGAAACAATAACTACATGCTATAGTGAAGAGTTAAAAACTCAGAGAGATAACTAGTAACTTGTCCCCTGTCTGTCAGATCCTGGTTTTTACCTGGATTTATGGCCAAATGTTCACTAATCACAATCTATAGTTTAAAGTTTTCTGCTATTAGTGTAGAATAATGTAGCCCATATTTTAAGAGTGCAAGTATTTCAGCTTTTAAACTCAAGCAGATTGAAAATGCTCAACCAGTAGGTGGCCCTAATGGGTAAAGGCCCTTTACCCATTTCCTGAATGGGAAGCTCAATCTGAAGCCAACTTCAGCTCTGTAAAATCCAAACTGTTTCCTGAGTTTGATTCCATGAATGAGAAGTTAGATGGTGAACCACAACTCAGACCTCAATAAAACCTAAACTAACAGGAGCTGTTCCCTCTGCTGGACGTTGTTTCCATCAGAACTAGTTTGATTTGGCCATAATTTTGTGATAAAACAGCAGTGGCCTCAGAGGCCATCAAAGAGGATAATTTGATACATGGGTCTATGCAGTTGTTTATTAAATTCATGTCTATTTTTGCAACTCTCATTCCAAGTATTTTGTGTAATTTTGACTGCATATATCCCAGTAAACTTGAAATAAGATAAAAATATACAGATAAAGTCTCAGGAAGATATAGAAGCTTGTTTAAAGTCCATATTTCTTGAATATTTTTCAATTTCCATATAGATTTTCTATATTTTTAAACTTGTTTAGAGAAAGGTGTTTTCTGTTGCTTTTTAATGGTGTTAATATTTTTCAAACACTGAGAGCTGAAATAGATTTGAAAGATAAAACTTTACATCCCAATGAATCAACAGCAGCAACTTTAACTTTAAGTCGTGACTTTCGTTCTTCTTACCATGCAGAGTTTTTATAAAATTTGGGCTTTTTATTTATTGATTTACTTTTTTCTCATCCATTAAAGCTGATGCACAAATTGTCTCTGAGAATATCAAAAAATTATTGTTTTCCTTATGTTCAGCTGAAGTGTCTCCTCTCCTGTCTTTGTCTCTTTCTTCAGATTTTGATATTCAGTGTCAGAGTGACCATAAAGCGTCTCTGAAGAAGAAGTTCCAGAGTCTCTTTGAAGGCGTCGCTGAAGCTGGAAATCAAACCGTTCTGAACCAGATCTACACAGAGCTCCACATCACAGAGGGGTTAACTAGAGAGGTCAACCAGGAACATGAGGTCAGACACATTGAAACAGCATCCAGGAAACAAGAAACAACAATCAGAAGAGAAGACATCTTTAAAGTCCCACCTGGAAGAGATCAACCAATCAGAACAGTGATGACCATGGGAGTGGCTGGCATTGGGAAAACACTGTTAACACAGAAGTTCACTCTGGACTGGGCTGAAGGCAAAACCAACCAGAACATTGATTTCATATTTCCATTCACTTTCAGAGTGCTGAATATGTTGAAAGAAGAAAAGTTCAGCTTATTAGGACTGATTCATAAATTATTTTCTAAAACCAAAGAAATCAGCAGCTTTGAAACGTTCCAGGTTCTGTTCATCTTTGATGGTCTGGATGAAAGTCGATTTACTCTGGATTTCAAGAACAATCCGATCCTGACTGATGTTACAGAGTCCAGCTCAGTGGATGTTCTGGTGACAAACCTCATCAGGAGGAAACTGCTTCCCTCTGCTCTCCTCTGGATAACCACACGACCTGCAGCAGCCAATCAGATCCCTGCTGAGTGTGTCGGCATGGCAACAGAGGTCAGAGGGTTCACTGACCCCCAGAAGGAGGAGTACTTCAGGAAGAGATTCAGAGATGATGAAGAGAAGGCCAGCAGGATCATCTCCCACATCCAGAAATCAAAAAGTCTCCACATCATGTGTCACATCCCAGTTTTCTGCTGGATCACTGCTAAAGTTCTGGAGGATGTGATGAAGACCAGAGAGGGAGAAAAACTGCCAAAGACTCTGACTGAGATGTACATAGCATTCCTGGAGGTTAACTTCGCAATCAAGAAGGAAAAGTATGATGGAGGAAAAAAGACAAGATCAATCTGGAGTCCAGAGAACAAGAAGCTGATTGAGTCTCTAGGAAAACTGGCTTTTGAGCAGCTGCTGGAGGGAAACCTGATCTTCTATGACAAAGAGCTCAAAAAGTGCGGCATCAACATCAAAGATGCTGCGTTGTTCTCAGGAGTGTTCACTGAAATGTTTAAAAGAGAGAGAGGGACGTGCGACATCTCCGTCTACTCCTTTGTTCATCTGAGCATCCAGGAGTTTCTGGCTGCAGTCTACATGCTCCACTGTTTCACCAGCAGGAAGTCAGAGGTGATCAAGACGTTTCTGGGAGAAAAATACAGAGAAACATCTCTAGATGAGTTCATGAAGAAAGTCATGAAGAAATCCCTCAGCAGTAAAAATGGCCACCTGGACCTGTTTGTCCGCTTCCTTCATGGTCTCACTGTGGAGTCCAACCAGAGACTCTTAGAAGATCTGCTGGGTCAGACAGAGAACAGTCCAGAAACCATCCAGAGAATCATCATCAACCTGAAGAAGAGGAACACTGATAGAATCTCTCCTGACAGAAGAATCAACATCTTCTACTGTCTGGTGGAGATGAACGACGTCTCATTTTATCAGCAGATCCAACGGCTGCTGGATTCAGGGAAGCAGCTCTCAGTGACTGAATGTTCATCTCTGGCCTTCATGCTGCAGATGTCAGAGGTTCTGGATGAGTTGGACCTGAAGAAGTACAACACATCATCAGATGGACGACTGAGACTGGTTCCAGCTGTGAGGAACTGCAGAAAGGCTCGGTGAGTCCAGATGTTTTCATTGTGTGAATGCTGATTCAGCTCTATTGTCCTCCTGTTTCTTCTTCTTCTTCAAGTTGCTTCTGGATGTTTTTGGTCTTTAACTTCTTCCTTCATCCTCTGGACTATTTCAGCCATTCAACCATCTAAACATTCAGCTCATCCAGGACAGCTGCAGCTTCTGGTTTTAGACATTTTGATCATTTTAAAAATATTTATCTTTTTATCAGTTTTCATGTTTAAATGAATAGAAAACCCTGAACTCTAGAAAAAAATCTATTTTGTCTGAAAGATCCAATCAGCCAGAGAGACTTTTACACTTTAAACTCCTCTTCACTCATTGAGCCGCTACTCCTTTTAGGATCTTTGTCTTTTTTTTTTTTTTTTATAAAATCACTGTTTAGGTTTGATGGACACTTTCAAATAACCACAATAATTGCTGCTGTTGTCATGGAAACCAGTTAGAAACTTAGTGAACCAACTTTTTCTCCTCCCACTAGTTTCCTCTGAGTTTGTAAATGAGAGCAAAATGTGGTGATTGTTGTCTGGCTCCAGAAAAAGTCCTAGTTTCTGTCAGATCCTCCCAAAGCTCTGAGAACTCTGCTTCCAGAGCTGGAACCATTTTCCTCATCAACTCTTCATCTGCAGCTTTTGTTGAAGCTGTTAGCCATGAAGACCTGGAGAGACATGAGCTTCAACTCTTTAGACATCCCAGCCTCTTCTAGTTACTGGAGAACTTTCGCTGCTTCACCATGAAAAATGCTGCTGGACCCAAACGCTCTGTTTTGGTCTTCAGCTCTTTAAGAGTTTAGCAACAATTTCTTCTAACATCCAAACCTTTGTTCCTCTGAGCCAAACGGTCTAGTCCAAGTCCGAGCTGTGAGCAGTTCCTCCTCCTCTCCATCATCTCCAGTAGTTTCCTTCATCAGCTCAGTCAGCCTCTTCATCAGCTGCTTCAGCTCCTTTGAGGCTCTGATGCTGCAGCTCCATCAGATGCTGCAGAGAAAACTGAACTTTCCTTCACAGATGATAGAAGATCTTCAACATCTGACTGCAGCTGAAGGTCTGAGGACATGAAGCCTGGACCAGAACCAGAACCTGGACTTTAACCAGGAACTGCACAGATTCTCTGTGGGGTCAAACTCAGTAAATTGAAGATCAGATGTTGATCAGATGATGACATCACTGTTATCATATTTTAGTCTGTTTATGATCCAGATTGATTTCATTAGAACTGAATTTATTTCTTCTCTAATCACAGACTTGTTGGCTGTTGGCTCCGAAAGGCTGAATATGAAGTTTTGGCCTCGGCTCTGAAGTCCAACCCAGATCTGACTGAACTGGAAATAAATCAGATCAACATACATGAAGGTGGAGACTCTGATCTGAAGCGTCTGCTTGAGATCCTGGAGAGTTCAGTCAGTAAAGTGAAGAATCTGAGGTTTGTTTTCTTTATTTATACAATAAAATCATTCATTTATACTTTAAACATTAGTTTAATTAATGCTTTTATTCTAATATATTTTATTTCATAACAACCTGTTTAAATGTCAGAATAAAATCTCTAAAACTTTTTACCTTATATATATATTTTTTTCTTATTTCAGACTTTGAGATTATTGAACTTTGTTTTTCAGTTTTTTACTTTAAAATGTTTTTTACTGATGAACAAAATGAGTAAAATAATTCAAATGATGTAAATTAATGATGGAGATGTTTCAGTTTGGTTTGGTAAAGATTCAGATTGTTTTATTTCTCATTTCTGATTCTCATCTTTACATCCAGAATGAAATGTTGTTCCTCCAGAGTCGAGCCACAAACACTGACAAGTTCAAATCATCATTAATGACCAAATCTAAGAAATGACTGATTGTAGAAAAGCAAATCTAGATGAAATGAATGAAAGTGAGGTTTGCAGCAGCAGCAGCAGGTTCCTCAGCTTTGTCCTGAAGCTGTGGTTCTGTTGGGCCGGGTCAGAGAGGAACCGTCCTCTTCAGTCTGACAGCTGTCAGTCGGTTGGAGCCTCGTCTCTGTGATGATGCTTCATCAGGTCACGTCTCCTTAGGAAATAATGGCCTCCATTGGCTTTCAGCAGCTTTAATAAGAACCCAAGGCCATTAATGAATAAACTGAGTGGTTCTGATCCAGTTACCAAGTCGGGTCTCCAGCTGATGATCAAGAACCAGCAGAAATAGCTCAACTCATCCAGGCTGATAGAAAACTTTGAGTTTCTTTATTGATCAAATGTTCTGGTTCTGCTGGTTTGGACTCTTTAAACCAGTTTGACTGGATCAGATGTTAGAATCAGTTCATCATGTTTCTTTTACATTCAGGGAAATTAATTTTCTACATTTTTATTATTTATTTGTTCATGTTTCAGTTTTAACCTGCATCCTGTTGGCTTCAGCTCACATCTTTTATTCTTTATTCAGATTGTGGACCTGCAGTTTGTCAGAGACCAGCTGGACTTCTCTGTTCTCAGCTCTGAAGTCCAAACCGACCCGTCTGACAGAACTGGACCTGATCGAAACCAACCTGGGAGATTCTGTAGTGAAGGAGCTCTGTGGTTTTCTACAGACTGAAGGCTGCAGACTGGAGACATTGATGTATGTAATTCTATAATTATTGATAATTCTGTGAATAATTATATATAATTGATCATAAATCAAATTAATTTCTTCTGTTCTAATAAATATTTTCTGAGTTTGTTCCTGGACTTGGATCCAGAGTTTAATTTAGTCCCTCTGTGTAACTGAGTTGGACCTGCTGACCTGAGGTCAGAACAGGACAGCATTCGGACCCCCAGTGTGTAGAAATCCCCCTCATGTGAAGCAGGTCAAAGGTCATTCAACCCAGTCTAGAAAAGTGAATTCCTGGAATCTGACAGGAACAAATCAATAATCAATGACTTCAACACTTTGATCAGAACCTGGAATGATTTTACTGACTAAAATCCTCCAACACAACATGACCCAGTACCAGGTTCTGGTTCTGGTTCTGGTTCTGAAGTCAGCAGGTCTTTATTGAAGCAGCAGCTTGTTGGCATTAATATTGATGAGAATCTTTAACTGGTTCTGTTGGACTGGTTAACCTGCATCCTGTTGGCTTCAGCTCACATCTTTTATTCTTTATTCAGATTGAAGAAATGCAGTTTGTCAAAGATCAGCTGTGATTATTTGACCTCAACTCTGAAGTCCAACCCGACCCGTCTGACAGGACTGGACCTGACAGGAAACAACCTGAAAGATTCAGATGTTCAGCAGCTGAAGAATCTTGTAAAGATTGTTTGGTAAGTAAATGTTTGTAGTGAGTCCAGCTCCTGTCAGCATATTGAACTAAACCCAGTTAGCATCAAAGCAAAGATCCAGTGTTCCCAGTAAAGCTGCAGCTTCTCAGTGGGAGGAGAATGGTTCAGGCTTCCTGATTGGACACAGAGACAGCAATCAGCCAATCAGAGGAGCAGCAGCTTGCTGTGTTCCTATGTTTGTGTTGGTGTGAAGATGAGTGTTGTTGCTGTGTCCATGTCTCCAGGAAGTCCAGCTGGACTCCAGCGTCCAGCCGTCCAACATGTCTAGAGACAGTGGTCCTCATCCATCAAACTGTGGCAGCAGCAGATCTGATCTCAGATCTGTTTGTTCTCTCAGTTCAACAGGAAACAACTGATCAGGTTCATCTTGCTCACAGCTCTGAGATCAGTCTGACTGCAGCCTGGAAACCATCTAGTGGATGTGCTGCGTCACTGACTGCTGCTGGAGAGAGGCTGGAAACACTCACTGATCTGCTCTCTCCTTCCTTCTTCTCTCTGCAGGTTCTGATCTCTGTGAAGTAGAGAATGGTCTCAGTGTCCTGCTGATCCTCAGAGGTTGAAGCTGCAGCAGTTTGAGTCTAAAGAGACTCTGACTGGATCATGATGATGACCTCTGACCTCCAAGATTTTCCTCCCGTTTATTTTCTCGTGTCTGTCATTTAGTGTCTGATATTGTTTGTCTCTTTGGATCAATAAAGATCCAATTCAAACTGGGCTCCATTTAGAGGCTTCATGGAGTTTTGATCTGAACTGGATTCAACTGGAAAGTTGATCTTTTTTCTCTCTGATTCATTTTCATCCTGGAACCAGAAATGGTCTGAGAATGGAAACATGGGAATCATTTTCAGTTCAGCTTTGAAGCCATGAAAGACACTTCAAACCTCTTTTCTCTGCTGCTTCTTCCTTCTGCTGACATGAAAATGTTCCTCAAAGCTCCACAGATAAAAAGATGCTTTACTGGAAACTGCAGAGAAACTTCAGCTTCCATCAGAGAAACCAGTTTAACCAGTTTAGAACTGGATGTCCTACAGAAACTCTGATCTTAGAGCAGTTTTCAGGAACATGTGGAACCTGGAAAAAAAAAGATTTTATATATTTTATGTTCATTGTAAAAGCTAAATCTTGAAGTTTTACGTCATCATTGGTTCTCAGCTTTAATTTCTCTCAGTTTGTTTTGGTTTTTACTTTTTTAACTCCATTGTTATGTTTATTGTGTATAATATTGCTAGTGTTATTATTAGTTGAAATACGCCACCTTGTGGCGTTTAAGTTATTGTTTAAGTTAATAGTAGAAGAAGAATATGGACAGGAAGTGCTTTGCCCAGAATCAATGGCCGCTCCACACTCCTCCTAGTTCTTTCTTGGTGTTTGTTAAAGCATTGTCTGTGAGTATTACTTGATAATAATATTAAGACACCTGTAATGTTACATAATATGATGGTATTGTGAAAAGTTGTATGTTTATAGCCCGTTATTATTATGCTAATGAGTCCGTTTTCATATGCTAATTTTTGTTGCTAATCGCTAGCTAACATCCTCATTTCATTGAAAGTCAATGCCATGTTGGTCCTTTATTTTATTTGTATCGCTCTGTAAAGCCTAGATTGTAATACATTGCATTTCTGTATGTTACAGTTTCACAAAAAAGGAAGGAGAAGAAAATTATTGAACTATCACTGAAGTAAACTTTATTAACCAGTCATCGCCGTCAGGATTTTCTTCATCTTTCAAGATTGTTTAGCTGTTTGGATAGCTAGTGCGAGTATCTAGTGAGACCAATAACATCCATATTTCATGTTTTGAGTTTTCTAGAGAACTTCAGGCTCTTTACTGTGATTTTACTGATTTATTCAAACCTCAGAGAATCACTGGGATAATGTGCTGATTGGTTCATGTTTGATTTTCATAATTCTTCTAATGCAATGTGGGTTGCTGGATGTTTAACGACCAAATAAAGTTTTAAAAAAATCTTTGTGTATTTTTATGCAGCTGACTGTGTACACATATAATAACTAAACCTTCATTTTAATCCTCCATGCCATTTTTGCTGTATTATAAGTTTTCACATTTAGTTTCACAGCTTAAATTAGTAAAAGCAGAAACATCTCAAGTTGATTTCAGCTTTAAGCTACTAATTTAGCCAGCAGTTTATTTTTGCAGTATTCAGACTGAAGATGTTTTTTTAATAAAACAGATGAGAATCAATCTTTTCACTCAAAACTCGATTAATGAAATCAGCTATTGAATTAGAATAATAACTTGTATAAAACTGCCATTTCTGTCTAGTTAATGGTGCAGCAGATCCTGCAGGGGGCGCTCTGGGGCCTCAGTGTTCAGGTCGGTTACAGTCACATCTCCCAGACTCCTGAATCTTCTGGTTCCTTCCTGAAATGATTTCCTGCAATAAAATGTTGGTTGGAAATGAGCAGAAAACTGAGAAAAACCTGAAAAAGTTCAAATCTGACCTAAAGTTTTACAGCTCAACTCATACAAAGGAAAACATGAAAATAAAGGTGTTTATTATCACCTGGACGGAGGCGGAGCCTCAGCTGGGTCAGGGGGCGGAGCCTCAGGTGTGTCAGCTCTAGTCAGGTTTGGATCAGAACCGGTTCAGACTCCATGCAGCAGCAGAGCAGCGTCTGGATCAGGTGAGTGTTCACTTCTTGTTTTGCTGATGTTTTATTTACAATGTGAAATTAATCCACAGCATAAACAACTAAGCAGGTGTAAGTGAACCAGGGTGTGATATTATTTAAAACAATGTTGTTGCAAGGAAGTAAATTTGGTAAGACTTTATTTGAAGGGGTGCACGTAAAAAGGACATAGGATTCTTTATAAATGTTGAATTAGGTTTGAATTAGGTCCGCTGTATTTTATATTTCTGTTTTTTTGTCAATGTTTTGGTAGCGATCTGGACAGGTAATGTCCTGTTCTGCAGTGCCGGGGGGCCAGACGGGTGTAAAGATAATTTTCTGGACCCGGACTCAGACCTCAGAGACGCAGAGTGATGGATCCTCTGGGGAGTCAGAGGCAGGAGGCTTAAATGAAGTGAGCTCTGCTACGTGAGCGCTGAGGATTAGAACAAGCAGAAACTATTATTAGTGGTTTATTGTGTTGCTGAGCAGAAACTTGGTGCAGCTTTGGCTATTTTATAAAAGTCTTTATAGATAAAACTGAATCTGATCAACTTGAAAATCTTTATTAATTTAATGAAATAGTCATGGAAAAAAAATCTTGAAATGTTTAAACATAAATAATCTTTAAACTGAAATGTGAACTGGTTGTTATTTTCCATTTATTTCCTGGTAGTGATGATCAGACAGGATTCTTCTCATTAGCAACACACCTCTGCTGTGAGAGGGGGCGGAGCCTCAGGTGGGTCCGGTTCAAGTTCTGGAGAATCGGGTCCAGTTCGTTCCGACTCGGTTTGTGTGAACAGAAGGAGAAGCAAAGATCTGATCAGGTGAGTTTTAACTCCACACAGTAAAAATGCCAGTGTTAAAATCTCAGGTGTAGTGTTAAATAAAGAATGAGAGTGTTGTTTTGACACCACACAGCTTTAAAATAACACTGGAAGTGTAAACTCCGTAATATTTGCGTTGTTAAATTCCAGTGTTAATTGGTTGGTGTTGCTTAAGCCCCGCCTTCGCGTAACGGCTGCAGAGCACGTTCTACTTTCTGTCGTCACGCCACCAGCCAGTCGGTCGGTACGGCTTCATTTCGCACACGGAAGACACAATTCTTTCCTAAAGGTGAGCTAAATATTCATACATGACCATTGTTTCGTTGGAAATGTGCTTTTTAGTTTGAGACTTCAAAGAGTGCACGATATTCAACCCATTTTGCATGGAAAATCCACCAAATTCAAGGTCCCGCCGTTTTGCCAAATCTAGGCGAACGGTAAATTTGAATTCTGTTATACAACCCCTGGCAAAAAGTATGGAATCACCAGTCTTGGATGAGCACTCATTCAGACATTTCATGCTGTAAAACAAACTCAGATCAAAAACATGATACAATATTAAGGTCGTTCCAAAGTGCAACTTGTTGGCCTTCAGGAACACTCAAAGAAATGAAGAGAAAACATTGTGGAAGTCAGTGAATGATACTTTTATTGACCAAACACAGGGAAATAAATATGGAATCACTCAATTCTGAGGAAAAAAGTATGGAATCATGAAAAACGCATAAACAAAAGACCATTCAAAATACATCACTAGTATTTAGTTGCACCACCTTTGGCTTTTATAACAGCTTTCAGTCTTTGAGGCATGGACTTGATGAGTGACAAACAGTATTCTGCATCAATTTGGTGCCAACTCTCTGTGATAGCAGTTGCCAGATCAGCTTTGCTGGTTGGACCCTTCTTGTGGACCATTTTTTTCAATCTCCACCACAGGTTTTCAATTGGGTTGAGATCTGGACTATTTGCAGGCCATGACATCGACTGAATGTGTCTTTCTTCAAGGAATGCCTTCACTGTTTTTGCCCGATGGCACGATGCATTGTCATCTTGGAAAATTATTTCATCATCACCAAACATCCGTTCAATTGAAGGGATGAGAAAACTGTCCAAAATGTCAATGTAAACTTGTGCATTGATAGAAGAATTAACCACAGTCATCTCCCCAGTGCCTTTGCCTGACATGCAGCCCCATATCATCAAGGACTGTGGAAATTTGGTTGTTTTCTTCAGGCAGGCCTCTTCATAAATCTCACTGGAACGGCACCAAACAAAAGTTCCAGCATCATCACCTTGTCCAATGCAGATTCTTGACTCATCACTGAAGACAACTTTCATCCAGTCATCCACAGTCCATGATTGCCTCTCCTTAGCCCATTGGAGTCTCGTTCTTTTATGTTTAGGTGTCAATGCTGGTTTTCGTTTAGCTTTCCTGTATTGAAATCCCATCTCCTCTAGGCGATTTCTTACGGTTCGGTCACATACATTGACTCCAACTTCCTCCCATTTATGCTTCATCTGTTTAGTTGTACTTTTTCGGTTTTCAAGACAAATGGCCTTAAGTTGTTTGTCTTGACGCTTTGATGTCTTTCTTGGTCTACCAGTACGCTTGGCTTTAACAACCATTCCATGCTGTTTGTATTTGGTCCATATCTTGGATACAGCTGACTGTGAACAGCCCACATCTTTAGCAACCATGCGTGAAGGGTTACCTTCTTCAAGAAGTTTCACAATCCTCTCTTTTGTTTCAAGGGACATTTCTCTTGTTGGAGCCATGGTTCTCACCACTCCACGTCGTCCAGCAGCCCTCCAAGGTGTCATGACTGCAGGTGTTTTGAACTGCACACTAACGGGCACATCTAATCTGGGGCAGGTGTCCATTTAGGGAAAGGAAATAGACTGGGTGTGTCCTTTTTTTTCTACCTCCAATTTGAGTGATTCCACACTTTTTTCCTCAGAATTGAGTGATTCCATATTTATTTCCCTGTGCTTGGTCAATAAAAGTATCATTCACTGACTTCCACAATATTTTCTCTTCATTTCTTTGAGTGTTCCTGAAAGCCAACAAGTTGCACTTTGGAACGACCTTAATATTGTATCATGTTTTTGGTCTGAGTTTGTTTTACAGCATGAAATGTCTGAATGAGTGCTCATCCACGACTGGTGATTCCATACTTTTTGCCAGGGGTTGTATTTGGTAAGTTCTAGTTGTCATTTTAAACCATGGATAATACTTGTATTTCTGTATTATTTGAAATATTGGCGATGTGTGTATCTAAAAAGCTAACTTTGCAAACGGTAGCAGATTCTGACTAGCTAGCTAGCTCAACACTCTAGCTTGGATGAAGTGTATATAGTTGACAGAGCTGACGTGTTCAAAGTGATAGTGGAAGTGATAAAGGGTTGGTTTAAAATATCTGTAAGGTGGCAAAGCTTGGACCGTGTCCCTTTTTTGTTATGCAGAAATGCTGGTTCAAGTGGAGTATCAGACCGTCCAGAAATGGGTTCGGGTTCCAGTGACGGATGACTGCTATGATTACTTGAAATTCATGCTCGAGGGTAAGTTGAGTACTAAATATGTTGTGGCAGCTGCCATTAAATTAAGTGAGCTTAAGGTAGTTTATCATAAATTATGCCCGAATGCTTATTAACCAACCCCTGTCCTTGTTCAAGTAATAATTATGTCATTATTTTTCATAAAAACGGTTATGTCAAACAATATGGGGAACATTAAAGATAAAATGTACTATTTCAACCACCAGTTCGTTGTCTGAAAATGTTATTCTAAATATTTTCAAATTATGAATGTAATTGACTCTTACCAGTTCTAACCATATGCTATAATGAGCATGTTAAGATTAGTATATTTGTTTCCTTCCAGTTCATGTTAAATTCAATTTGGCAAGTGAAATCTGTGTAGACCTGAAGGAATCTTCTGGAGTTGATGTGGATGCTGATATTTTTGATGAACTCCTGAGGTCTGCTACATTGTCTTTCAAAGTAGTAACTAACACTTTGGTAAGATTTAAAAGCATTAAAACAAGTGTTCCTTCTAATGCATTTTAAAAATATATAAATCTGAAGTTAATTTTAAGTTGTTTGCTAATGAGTCTTCTAAACTTTATACAGTGGGCGCCGTTGACGAGAGTGAGGTAACAGACGCTTCCTTCAGTTCTGAAGATGGGTCAGCCTTGTCAGTTCAATCTCCAAGCTCAACGATCTCATCTTCTACAGTGATCACAGAGAACAACCAAAGCACAGAGATGACGACTGGCTGAAGGACCACCTGACAGCAAGATGGTAAAAGATGTGAGTTGTGTCAAGGTGGGAAATACTTTTACCCAACTTTTGAATTGGGTTTTTTAATGGTATTTTTTATTCTGTTAGATTGAGCAGGACTTCATCATGCTCTTTGGAGAAGACCTCTCGGGGAAGTTCATTGCAAGATGGCCAACGTTCTACAAACCAAAGGTCATCACTGTCAGCAAAAGCCTTCGACAGAGCGTTCACCTGGATGACCTTCTGTCTGCTCAGGAGGAATCAAGTGATTATGGTATGTATTGATAAATAAATATGTTCAACAGTCTTTTCTATGTATGCATTCTCAACATGGCTTGTTATGATTTTATCAGAATGGGATAGCGACTTGGCAGCCATTCTCCTGCTGGTTCATCTCTTGCCTCTAACCGCCAAAGGGAAGAAACATGTAAAAATTAGTGCAACTGAGGCAGCTGATCGTCTTGTGAAGTTCATGAAGGTATGTTTTTGACATGAATTATTGTGCTTCACTTACTGTAAATTGATCTCCTTTTTACAAGACTGTAAAATGTAAAGTCATTATTTGGCATTATTTGTATTATAAATTTATAGTTATTTTTGGAGGGGATGGGAGAGATCAGGGTTAATTTTATGACAAAATGGAACAAAAAGTTGGTTATGGGAAAATAATGGCACAAAGAATTGTATGAGCCCATTAGAACTGATCTTTTCACTTAAGCTCACAGGAGTTTCCTTGCAAGTCGCATCCCCTTTTATGGCATGTTCACAGTTAAAGGAAGGTGGAAAATGTTCTTAATTTGTTGCTAGTGAGGGACTAAAACCCCACCATGTGCTGTCTTTTAATCTTAGGTGGGGACAAGCATGGCGACATTCCTTGGAAAAGTTGAATCTGCACAGCCCTTCCTCCTCAGCGTTGGAGAGAAGAAGAGCCGTATTCAGAAGTTCTACATCATCCTGGATCAGAAGCCCAATCCTTGTGTGGCACAGACTGCAGTGGCTGCCTTCGATGAACTTTTTAAGGCGCACTTTGTGTTTGCTGTGTCCTACGATGCAACCCTCTTCAACTTCTACACATTCATCCAAACAACAGTTTATGGGATTGATGCGGCAACAACAAAGGAGAGCCCCAGAGTCAAGGAAATCAGAGTGAGAATTAACAACACTTAAATATGCCAACATGTTACATTTGTAAGGTTCAGCACAGAAATTCTTCAACTCTTTTTCAGCATTTGAAATTTAGTTATGCTTTGTATCCAGGGCACAAGTTGCGTTTGAAATGTGGGGAACATAGCTGTTCATCTGTTTTTTACACATATTCTGGGTTCAAAAAGCACTTGATGAAAGAACATGGAGACACTATTGCCATAGATTCTGTTTATGTGGACAATGTTGGAACAGATAGTATTGAGACCGATGATGTTTGTGCTGATGACACATTGAGTAGTACTTCTGTGCCCCGCTACTATTTTGTATGAGCTGTGCATTGAAGGTCTGTAATACTGAAATGGGTTTAATAAAAGTTGAACTTTCCATTTCTGTGTATTGTTTTGAATATTTTTTTACCACTGGATTTGGTTAATATTGACACCTTGTGGGGTCAATTATTTACCTTTTTAACACACATTATGTTTTGAGGTTAACACTACACTGGTGTTACTTTTGACATTATATTTTAACACTAACACCGTTGTAATGTTAATGTGACACTCGGTATTGTTGAATATTAACAATATCTGGTGTTAATCTAACAAAAAATGGGTGTCAACCTTTTAACACTTTGAAAAGTGTTACTTTAACACCAGCTGACTTGGACACATATAGACACTTTGTGGGTGTTAAAATTAACACTGTGGGTGTTAATTCAACACTGGCATTTTTACTGTGCACATTCTTCTGGTTTCCAGTCCTGACTGGGTTTTCTCTCTTTGAGCTGCTGGACAGAACCAGAACCAGAACTGGGCCTGGTTCTGGTTCTGGTTCTGTTTATGATGCAGAACTGCAGCACCTGGTTTCAATCAGGAACTCTGATTTTCTCTGAGTTTTCATCTGTAACCCAGACAACAAGCTGAGTTTGCTCCCAGTTTCATAGTGGAGTCAAACTGGTACCAGTAGGTTCTGAGTGTTTGTGGCCCGGCTGAGATATCTGGGTTCCTGATTGGTGGATGGAAAATATTTCAATATGAAGTCAATAATTTATTGATCAGAGAGGATTTCTCTGGGCTTTTATCAGTAGAAAATCCAGATTGAATCAGACATTTTGGATCAAATGCGTTACTTTATGGACTTTCTTTAATATGGAAAACTTGACCTCTTTCTGACCATCGCTCCATTTCTGAGTCTTTCTGGTTTTAAATGTTTGCTCATTAGAAAATCATAAAATTGTTGGTTGAATCACAGCAATAATTTCCACAGCTGTTTGCCAACTTGCTAGGAAAGTTGTTTTATGTATTTTATATTTGAGTCACTGAATACAATCACGGACATTTCAAATATCCATGTTTTTCCTTTACTCTGATTTTGTTTTAATGAGGAAAATCAAAGTCCCTGGTGAATTAATGAATGAAACGTATTCATACCCCTTTAAATTTCTCACTCTGTTTCATTGCAGCCATTTGCTAATCTCAGAAAAGTTCATATTATTTCTCATTAATGTATACTCAGCATCCCCTCTTGACAGAAAACATACAGAATTGTAGAAAGCTTTGTAAATTTATTAAAAAAAAGAAAAACTGAAACATCACATGATCATAAGTATTCAGACCTTTTGCTCAGTAGAAACCCCTTTTTAGCTTGTACAGCCATGAGTCTTCTTGGAAATGATGCAACTAGTTTTTCACAGCTGGATTTGGGGATCCTCTGCCATTCCTCCTTCAGAACCTCTCCAGTTCCACCGGGTCGGATGGTGAATGTTGGTCATAGAGTTGGATGCAGGCATGCATAACAAATCACATTTTATTTTAAATATATTTACATTTTTCAAGAGTACATTGCCAATATACTATTACAGAATTGTACAAATTGTCAATACATTCAAAATTTGCAGACAACATGCTTATGAAAATTAGTACAATGAAACAATAGGTACACTTTAGAGGAAATGTGAAAAATATTTAACCAAGGACAGAGTATTGTTTTAATTTAATATCACAGTATTCCAGTATTATTGCAAACATACTGACATTTCTCCTTCCTAAGAACAGTGAGGATCAACGGCAGAACATTCCCATTCACTGCACTTTACAGAAACCTACAAAAAAGAACATTTGTATTTTAAAGAGTACAGAAAAATGGCAAAGAAAAAAGTCTGACTTACAATTTTAAGACGTAGCGGACTCGCTACGCATGTGACATCATCAGAACTGATGATTCAAGTAGCTGCAGCTTCTCTTCTCTGAATGGAGCTACAGCGACATCTGCTGGGTCTTAAAGGAATATTGGGAATTGCAGTATTTTGCACCAATGTTAAGTTATTTTTTTTCACATTTCTTCTATCTAATGTTGGTTCCTGGGTGTTTAATGAGACAATAAAGTTTTTAATAATGTTCTTTGTGTTTTTTCTATGTAGCTGTTTGTGTACAAATATAGTAACAGCACATTTATTTTAGTCCTCCGTTATGTTTAGGTTTCTGTATTCAGATCAACAAAGCAATAAAGTATAAAATTAAAAACTTTCATCTTTATTTAGTAAAGACGGAAGCATCCTGTTCAGTTGATCTAGATTTTAAAGCTTCTAATTACGGCAGAAATTTATTTTGCGTTATTAAATCTGAAGATGTTTAAATAAAATACATGGGAACATTTTAATTAATCAATACAGTTTTTTTCCTTGAAAGCTTCTTTAACCCTCTATGGCATGACTTTTTATTTTTTGGGGGAAAAAATATTTTCCTGCATTCTTTGGGAGCTTGGTGGTCCCTAATTACATGTCAATCATAAAATCGGACTCTGACACCTCCTGGAACCAGATTTGGGTTTGTTGCCTCAGGGTAACATTGGTCTAGAACACCAAGATTTTCTACACTGATTATGAGAAATGAAATACAAATCAAACAAAAACTATATTCATAAAAAAACTTTTTTTTGGACAAAAATATGTCAAAAATCATGCCCCCCAAAAAATAAAATAAAGGAGCAATGTGAGGTACAGATATGTGGTTTGTTGCCTGAGGGCAACGCCATGCCATAGAGCACATGTGTCAAACTCAAGGCCCGCGGGCCACATGTGGCCCGCTACGTCATTTTATGTGGCCCTCTCCCCCCTACCACCGTTTTACAGCCCCATTGATTGACTTAAAATAGGTTTTGAGCACGAATTGACTACAAACTACATATCCCATAATGCCTTCCGATTCTTACCAACCAACATTACGGCTTCTCGCCACTAGAGTGCAGCAGAGTCACCTCAAGCTGATTATTAATTTTCCCAGCGAATAAAACTGAAACATCGACAAGCTAACAAGCTAAAGAGCGAAGTCCCGTGATGTTTCAATCGAGGACTTTTACCGTCTCCTGCCCCCTGATTTGATGCCACAGCTTCGACTCCATGCAGCTCGTGTTTTGTCCACGTTTGGAAGCACCTATCTGTGCGAACAGATGTTTTCAATAATGAATTTAAACAAGACCAAGCACAGATCGCGCATTACAGACGAAAACCTACACGCCGTTTTGCGGATTGCCACAGAATAGTATGAGGGGCCGTTTAGGACAAAATTTACGTTTTGTCTCTCACACACTACCAAAAAGTCTCGCATACTCCAAAAAAGTAGCCACGCACACTCCAAAAAATTACGTTTTGTCTCTCACACACTACCAAAAAGTCTCGCATACTCCAAAAAAATAGCCACGCACACTCCAAAAAATTACGTTTTGTCTCTCACACACTACCAAAAACTCTCGCATACTCCAAAAAAATAGCCTCGCACACTCCAAAAAATTACGTTTTGTCCCTCACACACTACCAAAAACTCACGCATACTCAAAAAAATAGCCTCGCATACTCAAAAAAATTACATTTTGTCTCTCACACACTACCAAAAACTCTCGCATACTCAAAAAAATTACATTTTGTCTCTCACACACTACCAAAAACTCACGCATACTCAAAAAAATAGCCACGCACACTCAAAAATTACTCACGCACATTCAAAAAATACTCAAATTGCGTATACACACACTACTAAAATGTCACACACACACACACAAACGTTAACTTTCTCGCACACATACACTACTACCAGCTCGCTCACATACACTACTACCAGCTCGCGCACATACACACAAACGTTAACTTTCTCGCACACATACACTGCTAACAGCTCGCACACACACAGACGTTTATCTCTCACATACACAAGACTAAAGTTGAACACACACACAGTACTAAGACTCGTTTTATGAATGTGTGAGAGCCAGACTCTTTTTGAATGTGTGAGAGCGACACTCTTTTTGAATGTGTGAGAGTTGTCACGGAAGAGGCGGGGCATAATTTTTGGATCAAACTGCGCATGCGTAGATCCTAAACTATAAGTTTCGATTGTTGACTCACTGTATGTTCTATTACTTAGTATATTTGTGCTTTTAAATATATATAGAACGTTTAACTTTCTTGTAGATTAAATGTGCTATAGAAATAAATGAATCTGATTGATTGATTAAAAATAGCAAAATTGCTGTAGTACAATCTGTCCACTGGGTGCCAGTATTACAGGAATTATTAACCGGCGCCAACTAGTTTATTTATTTCATTTATTTCTATAGCACATTTATTTCTATAGCACATTTAATCTACAAGAAAGTTAAACGTTCTATATATATTTAAAAGCACAAATATACTAAGTAATAGAACATACAGTGAGTCAACAATCGAAACTTATAGTTTAGGATCTACGCATGCGCAGTGTGATCCAAAAATTATGCCCCGCCTCTTCCGTGACAACTCTCACACATTCAAAAAGAGTCTCGCTCTCACACATTCAAAAAGAGTCTCGCTCTCACACATTCATAAAAAGTCTCGCTCTCACACATTCATAAAAAGTCTCGCTCTCACACATTCAAAAAGAGTCTCGCTCTCACACATTCATAAAAAGTCTCGCTCTCACACATTCAAAAAGAGTCTCGCTCTCACACATTCATAAAAAGTCTCGCTCTCACACATTCATAAAGAGTCTCGCTCTCACACATTCATAAAAAGTCTCGCTCTCACACATACATAAAACGAGTCTTAGTACTGTGTGTGTGTTCAACTTTAGTCTTGTGTATGTGAGAGATAAACGTCTGTGTGTGTGCGAGCTGTTAGCAGTGTATGTGTGCGAGAAAGTTAACGTTTCTGTGTATGTGAGCGAGCTGGTAGTAGTGTATGTGAGCGAGAAAGTTAACGTTTGTGTGTGTGTGTGTGACATTTTAGTAGTGTGTGTATACGCAATTTGAGTATTTTTTGAATGTGCGTGAGTAATTTTTGAGTGTGCGTGGCTATTTTTTTGAGTATGCGTGAGTTTTTGGTAGTGTGTGAGAGACAAAATGTAATTTTTTTTGAGTATGCGAGAGTTTTTGGTAGTGTGTGAGAGACAAAACGTAATTTTTTGGAGTGTGCGTGGCTACTTTTTTGGAGTATGCGAGACTTTTTGGTAGTGTGTGAGAGACAAAACGTAATTTTTTGGAGTGTGCGTGGCTACTTTTTTGGAGTATGCGAGACTTTTTGGTAGTGTGTGAGAGACAAAACGTAAATTTTGTCCTAAACGGCCCCTCATAGAATAGAACTAAAACCAGACATCGACGAACTGACCAGGGGAAAACGGTGCCAGACATCCGGCCAGAAAACATTGGTAAGCACAAACAAACTAAATTTAAATAGAATGAATGTAAAACCAAAACTCAGTATACTGGAATATGCATATAGTTTATTGATTTTGCTTGTGTTTTGTTTATTTACAGAACACAACACAATGAGGATGTGTGTGAGTTGGTGACGGGGTGAAGAGGGATCAGCGTTGTGTTCAAGGACAGACAACATCACCTCATTGTTTTGTTCTTATGTGAAATGCATGTTCGTTGTGTAATAAATAACAAAAAAGTTTTGTGAATGAAGTTGAGAGTTAATATCAAAACTTGTTTTTTATTATTTGTCTGCTTATCTTCAAAGCAGACAAAGATTAATTTTCCCAGCGAATAAAACTGAAACATCGACAAGCTAACAAGCTAAAGAGCGAAGTTTAGCTGAGCAGTTTAAAAATACTGAGCATATTTTTAAACTGCTCAGTTTAAAAATACTGTAATTTTTAAACTGAGCAGTAATTTCACATCCATGCAAACTCAAAATGTAATATTTAAAACTTGAATACATAAAATCAGTTATTTAACAATATGAGGTGTTGTTTAATTTATTTTTAACATTGTATTTTCATACATTTATGCTAGGGTTGACCAAGTCTAGTTTTCCAGACCTATCACTCTGCAACTTTAGATGCGTTCTTTCTCTAACACACCTGGATCATTGACTCATTCATAGCCCTCTACAGAACTGAGTTGCTGCTAATGAGGGAAGTCAACTTTTTGTCTGGGGTATGTTTTAGCAGGGACACATCTAAAAGTTGCCGTCTGGAGGACTGCACTTGGGCATTCCTGATTTATACCGTCAATGTGGCCCATTGAGGGTGGCCAATATGCTGAAGTGGCCCTTGGTGAAATTGAGTTTGACACCCCTGCCATAGAGGGTTAAACTAGAACTGTACTGTTATTATATTTTCCGTTGTTTTATTTTGAAAGACGTCACAGGAAGTGTGTTTATAATTTTTTATAGCTTAATTGTAGGTTCTCACTTCTATCTCACTGATTCCCAGTGAGATAAATGAAGACAGATTCTTCTCCTGGGTTCATGTCAATGTTTTCTCTGTCAGTGTGAACTAGAAGCAGCTCCACAGAGATGAAAACAGCCGCAGAGACTCTGAGCGGAGCTAACGATGCTAACAGGCTCCAGCAGCAGCTTCAGAGGAGCTGTGGCTCCTAAACTGGAGCTTCAGCTCCAACAGAGCTGAATCAAAGCTCTACAACTCTGGTTTAGACGCTAATATGCTGAGCTTCCGGTCTGAAGGTAGGAAAATATTTATGAAAAGTTAAATTATCCTGGAAACAGTCAGAATGATGTTGATGTTTTAGCTGCAGAGCCGCGAACTGAACTATTATTATCAGAGCAGGGCGGGTTTTGCCCTCTAGTGGACACAGATGGTAACTACAGCTACTTGATAAAGTTAGAGCGTTTACAAACCACATTCACTTCCTGTGAGTACTTTCACATTAAGAGCGATATAAAAGAGTTAATTTTCTCAATTAGTTTTCATATTAAATAATAAATTTTACTTTTCTTGTTTCCTTCCTGAAACTTTTATTCAAAAGCAGGAAATTAAACTCTGCTGAGGTTTTGCACCACCACCGTATAATTTTCTTATTTCTGTAGACAGTCTTTAAAAACAGATAAAAGTATTTAAATGACATTAACATCAGCAGCATAATATTGTATGTGTAATACATTTATTTACAGATTAATTCAGTTCTACAAAATACTGCATTTAACTAAGTAATATTAAGTACTAATATTTTAAACTTTATTAACTTTTTCCATATAATATTTATCCATTATGTGTTTTCATCCTGTGTGATGTTATGGTCTGAGCTGTTTGGATTATATATCAAACACATTTTTTTTATCTACATTTACATTTATTTACATTTTGATTCTCACAATTTCCCACAATTAATCTTTTTTGGAGGATTTTTACTAAAGTAAGTTTAGTTTTATTTTCCATGTACTAACCCTGCAGTGACTCTTATTTAACATTAATGTAAGCTGATTTGATTTGGCCTGATAAAAGTGAAAATGAGATCAAATAAACTGTAATTAATATGAAGAGGAATATCTGTAGTTGCGATAGTTCACCACCAGAGGGCAGTGAGCGCTCATAATCCTCCATCAAACGCCTGTTAAACTGCAGTTTGTTCTGCTGGTTTTCTGCTGAATCCATGAAAAAAGCTGCTCAGCTTCAGATCTGCTTCACTAACAGCAAAACAGAAATACTGAAGCTTTTCCATCTTCACTCTAGTTTTTTCACTCTGTTAAATCTAACTGAACTATTAATGTTTATTCGGATGAATCAAACTTTGGCTGTAGAGGAAAAAACAAGTTACGTGACTTCCTGTGAAAATAGAAACTGAAACCAACTTTGGTCTCCTTCAGATCAGCCTCCATTTTGAGCTGCAGGATGGAAATAACTTGTTGACTTGTTACTAGAGGTAAGTGTTGCCGCTCCGGGTCCCTCCGTGTCTCTCGGCTCTCTGGAGCCTTTCTAACCGATGAACCCACCGAGGCTTCCCGGGGCCTCAGTCACCTCGGCCTGGGTCGCTCGGCTCTCATAGGGCCTGGTCCCCGCAGCAGCGCTCTGTTTACTTTATTGAAGGCCTGATCTAGAAAGGAATTAGATCAAATGAAAAACTTTATTGTGAGACGTTGCTGCTTATAAAGTGATGCTAAGTGAGGTTACATTATGCGACTATAAGGAACAAAAAGAGAAATATTGAACACACTATAAACACACAGCTCAGTTACTGCGCAGTTAACCTGGTGAATGATCAGCTATGATCTACCATGACAGCAGCATCTAAAGCTGATCTGTTTGTGTGGAGCAATAATGAACTTTTCAGATTTAATCTAAATAAACTGAGAACTTAATGTAACTTTTACAGTCCATCAGTTCTTGCTGCAGCGACTCTCTCTGGTGTTTTAACCTAAAAAGCAGAACTAAAACATTGTAAACTAGTTTCTCTGCTTGTTGAAATCAGCAGGAAGTGAATCACATCACTCCGTCCCTCATCAGTCTGGGGTTCAGCAGAAACTGATGTTTTTCTTGTCTGTGGATCAGAACCGGCTTTAAGCCGTCCACAGATTTCCTCTCTTCCTCCTCACTGAGTTTGGTCTTTTTCCAGGTTTTCCTCTTGTTGCTCCTTTCAGCAGGAAGAAACTCTTTGTCTCTCAAAGCTCTGCTGGAAAAATGCATCCAGATCCAGACTGACTCTTACCTGAAAGGTTGCTGTGTTTAGCAATCAGTATCTGCAAAATCGGAATCGATCAGCCAGAAAACTGCAGTCGGTTCAACCCTAAAAATAACAAAACTTTTAAATGGAGCAATAATAATAAAATAAATAATTTCACAAACGTTTTAGATCAGTTGTAACAAACTAGTTTCTAACTAAAAGAGTTGCATTAATGTGTCTCTTTATTTTGAAGTTCAATCAGATCAATAGACTAAATATGTTTCAGGCCTCGCTGAGTGTTTGGGGGCTTCATCCCCCTATTGAAGCAGCTGTTTACCCATGATTCCTTGCAGTGGGTCCAGCTGGTACCTCAGCTGGATGCTGTGGTCCCTGAAAGCTGCTTTGTGTCTCTTGAGCTGAGAGGAAATCCTGCTGAGCTGCACACAGAGGCTGACATGTTGCTGAGATCCCAGCTGGACCCGGTTCTGTCTGGAGGAGAGCTGTGGACCCGACCTGAGCTGCTGCTCCCTCAGAACCTTCTGCTCACTGACTCCCTCCATACAGAGCTACAATAGAGTCATGATGCGTTCAAGTCCACTGGGAGCTAAATAAGTTCACTAGTTCATAGGAAATGTTCACTCATTCATTCAAATGATTCACTCTGATCCTCTGAACACATGATGGGAACCAGCTTTCTGCTTCACAGGACAGTTACTGGAACCGGATCACTGGACTGACTGGTTCTGGTTTCTCTCTCCAAAAGGCCAGAAGATGGAAGATCAGGACAGAGCAGAACCTCCAGGATCCATCAGTCCATCTATGAGGAGTGACCTGTCCAAAGGTCATCCTCCAGACTTCAGTAATGAACCTGAACCATCAGACAGAAAGTAAGAACCATTTTCTAACTGATTCATGTGAATCTATAGAGATATAAAATAAAAGATATTAACTGGTTGATCTCAGTGTTTTAATTAACAGTAACTTAATTTTCTGAGATATTAATTTAAAGTTAGTCATGAAGGATGTTGGTCAGTAAATCAGAGTTTGAATGAAAGTCTGAATGAATCAATGATGAAAATGTTGCATGAAAACAAAAACAACCAACAATGTGAGGAGCAACGACTCAGATTGTCTCTAAACCCAGTGAAGCACTGGAGCTTCCAGACTGGGAACACTGGTATCAGTCATGATACCAGATATGATACAATGAAGAACTTCAAACCAGAGATCATCAACGATCTCAGGTTCTGTTCTGACCCAGTTCTGGTCTCTAGTTTGTGGTGGACCTTCATGAACATGTTCAGCTCCAGCCTGTTGATAGTGAAATATTTCACTGATGAAGAAATGTCTTTACAGGAGCTGTGAGTGTGAAGAAAGACCCAGAACAGGAGCTGAATGGCCGACAGCCAATCAGAGCAGCTGTTCTCCAGGTGAGACTGAACTCCTCCAATCAGAGCCTCCTGTCGTCTCTGTTGGACCAGATCCACGTCTTTAGTTGAGATTTGGAAATTTATGGTTTAAAAGTCTTTTAGTGATCAATTATTTCAGCTGGTGTAACTGGAACTTATGTGCTGGTGATGATAAAGAAAGGAGAAAAAAAGTGATGAAAATGTTTGTTAATCAGTCAATATTTTCATCACAATATTCACCAATAATATTGAGAGTTAACAGCTCCTTGATGACCTTCTATCAGATCGCGTCTTTAAACATTCAGAGATAGAAGGTAAACTTGAGAAGAACCAAACCAGAGCAGACAAGGACTGCAACAAAATAGATGCTGTGATGAAGAAGAACAGAGAGCCTGCAGATTGATGGTCAAACATCTTCAGCACATGGATGAATTGAAGGTTTCAATTAATTTCCGTTTTTGGGATTGCTTTTTCTTATATTGTGCCTCCATATCTGGCTTGTCTTTATTTATTATCGTAGCTGCTTCAGGTTTGCTTTTGTTACATTGTGCAGCCGTGTTTCCTGGCCTATTCGCTCGTCGGTTTACGGATCAAGAGTGGCGATTTCAGCTCGACCTGACCGAGTCCTGTGAGCGTGAGATGCTGGGTGTCTGGGGTCACTCTGGAGGCTATATGTGCAGCAGCCTCTTGGTCATCCCCAAATACCTTTGCTGGGTTTTACAGGGTTAACTGGGCCACCTTTCACCTGGGATCCTATCCCAGCGCTCATCATCATCCCAGTGAGGTGGGCATGTTTTCGGGGTTGTTTCTTTTCTGTGTGTGATTTCTCAGGACTCTGTCGGTAATCGTCATCCAGTGCTTTAATCACCGCCTCTGGCGGTCAGTAGGGATGAAATAGAACAAAAGTTTTGACTGTAACTACGGTTCTATGAATCCCGGATGACCGCCAGAGCGCTCGGTCCCTCAGAATCATCGTGTTTCACGAGAAGATTAAGGGACTGAGCTGTCATTGTCACGTGACTATATAGACTTACTGGTGTCACCGGGGGTCACATGTGACCATGTTGGTATAAGATTCTCGACCTGTGCAAGAGAGATCATTCAGTGCTTTAAGCACCGCCTCTGGCGGTCATCTGGGATTCATCGAACCGTAGTTACAGTCGTGACTTTCGTTCTTCTTACCATGCAGAGTTTTTATAAAATTTGGGCTTTTTATTTATTGATTTACTTTTTTCTCATCCATTAAAGCTGATGCACAAATTGTCTCTGAGAATATAAAAAAATTATTGTTTTCCTTATGTTCAGCTGAAGTGTCTCCTCTCCTGTCTTTGTCTCTTTCTTCAGATTTTGATATTCGGTGTCAGAGTGACCATAAAGCGTCTCTGAAGAAGAAGTTCCAGAGTCTCTCTGAAGGCGTCGCTGAAGCTGGAAATCAAACCGTTCTGAACCAGATCTACACAGAGCTCCACATCACAGAGGGGTTAACTAGAGAGGTCAACCAGGAACATGAGGTCAGACACATTGAAACAGCATCCAGGAAACAAGAAACAATCAGAAGAGAAGACATCTTTAAAGTCCCACCTGGAAGAGATCAACCAATCAGAACAGTGATGACCATGGGAGTGGCTGGCATTGGGAAAACACTGTTAACACAGAAGTTCACTCTGGACTGGGCTGAAGGCAAAACCAACCAGAACATTGATTTCATATTTCCATTCACTTTCAGAGAACTGAATATGTTGAAAGAAGAAAAGTTCAACTTATTAGGACTGATTCATAACTTATTTTCTAAAACCAAAGATATCAGCAGCTTTGAAACGTTCCAGGTTCTGTTCATCTTTGATGGTCTGGATGAAAGTCGATTTACTCTGGATTTCAAGAACAATCCGATCCTGACTGATGTTACAGAGTCCAGCTCAGTGGATGTTCTGGTGACAAACCTCATCAGGAGGAAACTGCTTCCCTCTGCTCTCCTCTGGATAACCACACGACCTGCAGCAGCCAATCAGATCCCTGCTGAGTTTGTTGGCATGGCTACAGAGGTCAGAGGGTTCACTGACCCCCAGAAGGAGGAGTACTTCAGGAAGAGATTCAGAGATGATGAAGAGAAGGCCAGCAGGATCATCTCCCACATCCAGAAATCAAAAAGTCTCCACATCATGTGTCACATCCCAGTTTTCTGCTGGATCACTGCTAAAGTTCTGGAGGATGTGATGATGACCAGAGAGGGAGAAAAACTGCCAAAGACTCTGACTGAGATGTACATAGCATTCCTGGAGGTTAACTTCGCAATCAAGAAGGAAAAGTATGATGGAGGAAAAAAGACAAGATCAATCTGGAGTCCAGAGAACAAGAAGCTGATTGAGTCTCTAGGAAAACTGGCTTTTGAGCAGCTGCTGGAGGGAAACCTGATCTTCTATGACGAAGAGCTCAAAAAGTGCGGCATCAACATCAAAGATGCTGCGTTGTTCTCAGGAGTGTTCACTGAAATGTTTAAAAGAGAGAGAGGGACGTGCGACATCTCCGTCTACTCCTTTGTTCATCTGAGCATCCAGGAGTTTCTGGCTGCAGTCTACATGCTCCACTGTTTCACCAGCAGGAAGTCAGAGGTGATCAAGACGTTTCTGGGAGAAAAATACAGAGAAACATCTCTAGATGAGTTCATGGAGAAAGTCATGGAGAAATCCCTCAGCAGTAAAAATGGCCACCTGGACCTGTTTGTCCGTTTCCTTCATGGTCTCACTGTGGAGTCCAACCAGAGACTCTTAGAAGATCTGCTGGGTCAGACAGAGAACAGTCCAGAAACCATCCAGAGAATCATCACCAACCTGAAGGAGATGAACACTAAAATAATCTCTCCTTTCCCAGATATAATGAACACTGATAGAATCTCTCCTGACAGAAGCATCAACATCTTCTACTGTCTGGTGGAGATGAACGACGTCTCATTTTATCAGGAGATCCAACGGCTGCTGGATTCAGGGAAGCAGCTCTCAGAGACTGACTGTTCAGCTCTGGCCTTCATGCTGCAGATGTCAGAGGTTCTGGATGAGTTGGACCTGGAGAAGTACAACACATCAGAATCAGGACGACTGAGACTGTTTCCAGCTGTGAGGAACTGCAGAAAGGCTCGGTGAGTCCAGATGTTTTCATTGTGTGAATGCTGATTCAGCTCTATTGTCCTCCTGTTTCTTCTTCTTCTTCTTCAAGTTGCTTCTGGATGTTTTTGGTCTTTAACTTCTTCCTTCATCCTCTGGACTATTTCAGCCATTCAACCATCTAAACATTCAGCTCATCCAGGACAGCTGCAGCTTCTGGTTTTAGACATTTTGATCATTTTAAAAATATTTATCTTTTTATCAGTTTTCATGTTTAAATGAATAGAAAACCCTGAACTCTAGAAAAAAATCTATTTTGTCTGAAAGATCCAATCAGCCAGAGAGACTTTTACACTTTAAACTCCTCTTCACTCATTGAGCCGCTACTCCTTTTAGGATCTTTGTCTTTTATTTATAAAATCACTGTTTAGGTTTGATGGACACTTTAAAATAACCCCAATAATTGCTGCTGTTGTTATGGAAACCAGTTAGAAACTTAGTGAACCAACTTTTCCTCCTCCCACTAGTTTCCTCTGAGTTTGTAAATGAGAGCAAAATGTGGTGATTGTTGTCTGGCTCCAGAAAAAGTCCTAGTTTCTGTCAGATCCTCCCAAAGCTCTGAGAACTCTGCTTCCAGAGCTGGAACCATTTTCCTCATCAACTCTTCATCTGCAGCTTTTGTTGAAGCTGTTAGCCATGAAGACCTGGAGAGACATGAGCTTCAACTCTTTAGACATCCCAGCCTCTTCTAGTTACTGGAGAACTTTCACTGCTTCACCATGAAAAATGCTGCTGGACCCAAACGCTCTGTTTTGGTCTTCAGCTCTTTAAGAGTTTAGCAACAATTTCTTCTAACATCCAAACCTTTGTTCCTCTGAGCCACACGGTCTAGTCCAAGTCCGAGCTGTGAGCAGTTCCTCCTCCTCTCCATCATCTCCAGTAGTTTCCTTCATCAGCTCAGTCAGCCTCTTCATCAGCTGCTTCAGCTCCTTTGAGGCTCTGATGCTGCAGCTCCATCAGATGCTGCAGAGAAAACTGAACTTTCCTTCACAGATGATAGAAGATCTTCAACATCTGACTGCAGCTGAAGGTCTGAGGACATGAAGCCTGGACCAGAACCAGAACCAGAACCTGGACTTTAACCAGGACCTGCACAGATTCTCTGTGGGGTCAAACTCAGTAAATTGAAGATCAGATGTTGATCAGATGATGACATCACTGTTATCATATTTTAGTCTGTTTATGATCCAGATTGATTTCATTAGAACTGAATTTATTTCTTCTATAATCACAGACTTGGTGGCTGTTTGATCCAAAAGGCTGAATGTGAAGTTTTGGCCTCGGCTCTGAAGTCCAACCCAGATCTGACTGAACTGGAAATAAATGAGATCTACATAAATGAAGGTGGAGACTCTGATCTGAAGCCTCTGGTTGAGATCCTGGAGAGTTCAGTCAGTAAAGTGAAGAATCTGAGGTTTGTTTTCTTTATTTATACAATAAAATCATTCATTTATACTTTAAACATTAATTTAATTAATGCTTTTATTCTAATATATTTTATTTCATAACAACCTGTTTAAATGTCAGAATAAAATCTCTAAAACTTTTTACCTTATATATTATTTTTTTCTTATTTCAGACTTTGAGATTATTGAACTTTGTTTTTCAGTTTTTTACTTTAAAATGTTTTTTACTGATGAACAAAATGAGTAAAATAATTCAAATGATGTAAATTAATGATGGAGATGTTTCAGTTTGGTTTGGTAAAGATTCAGATTGTTTTATTTCTCATTTCTGATTCTCATCTTTACATCCAGAATGAAATGTTGTTCCTCCAGAGTCGAGCCACAAACACTGACAAGTTCAAATCATCATTAATGACCAAATCTAAGAAATGACTGATTGTAGAAAAGCAAATCTAGATGAAATGAATGAAAGTGAGGTTTGCAGCAGCAGCAGGTTCCTCAGCTTTGTCCTGAAGCTGTGGTTCTGTTGGGCCGGGTCAGAGAGGAACCGTCCTCTTCAGTCTGACAGCTGTCAGTCGGTTGGAGCCTCGTCTCTGTGATGATGCTTCATCAGGTCACGTCTCCTTAGGAAATAATGGCCTCCATTGGCTTTCAGCAGCTTTAATAAGAACCCAAGGCCATTAATGAAGAAACTGAGTGGTTCTGATCCAGTTACCAAGTCGGGTCTCCAGCTGATGATCAGGAACCAGCAGAAATAGCTCAACTCATCCAGGCTGATAGAAAACTTTGAGTTTCTTTTTGATCAAATGTTCTGGTTCTGCTGGTTTGGACTCTTTAAACCAGTTTGACTGGATCAGATGTTAGAATCAGTTCATCATGTTTCTTTTACATTCAGGGAAATTAATTTTCTACATTTTTATTATTTATTTGTTCATGTTTCAGTTTTAACCTGCATCATGTTGGCTTCAGCTCACATCTTTTATTCTTTATTCAGATTGAGGGAATGCAGTTTTTCAGAGACCAGCAGGACTTCTCTGTTCTCAGCTCTGAAGTCCAACCCGACCCATCTGACAGAACTGGACCTGAGCTGCACCAACCTGGAAGGTTCTGTAGTGAAGGAGCTCTGTGGTTTTCTACAGACTGAAGGCTGCAGACTGGAGATATTGATGTATGTAATTATATAATTATTGATATTTCTGTGAATAATTATATATAATTGATCATAAATCAAATTAATTTCTTCTGTTCTAATAAATATTTTCTGAGTTTGTTCCTGGACTTGGATCCAGAGTTTAATTTAGTCCCTCTGTGTAACTGAGTTGGACCTGCTGATCTGAGGTCAGAACAGGACAGCATTCGGACCCCCAGTGTGTAGAAATCCCCCTCATGTGAAGCAGGTCAAAGGTCATTCAACCCAGTCTAGAAAAGTGAATTCCTGGAATATGACAGGAACAAATCAATAATCAATGATTGATGCTTCAACACTTTGATCAGAACCTGGAATGATTTTACTGACTAAAATCCTCCAACACAACATGACCCAGTACCAGGTTCAGGTTCTGGTTCTGGTTCTGAAGTCAGCAGGTCTTTATTGAAGCAGCAGCTTGTTGGCATTAATATTGATGAGAATCTTTAACTGGTTCTGTTGGACTGGTTAACCTGCATCCTGTTGGCTTCAGCTCACATCTTTTATTCTTTATTCAGATTGAATCTCTGCAGTTTGTCAGAGACCAGCTGGACTTCTCTGTTCTCAGCTCTGAAGTCCAAACCGACCCATCTGACAAAACTGGACCTGACCAGCACCAACCTGGAAGATTCTGGAGTGAAGGAGCTCTGTGGTTTTCTACAGACTGAAGGCTGCAGACTGGAGACATTGATGTATGTAATTATATAATTATTGATAATTCTGTGAATAATTATATATAATTGATCATAAATCAAATTAATTTCTTCTGTTCTAATAAATATTTTCTGAGTTTGTTCCTGGACTTGGATCCAGAGTTTAATTTAGTCCCTCTGTGTAACTGAGTTGGACCTGCTGATCTGAGGTCAGAACAGGACAGCATTCGGACCCCCAGTGTGTAGAAATCCCCCTCATGTGAAGCAGGTCAAAGGTCATTCAACCCAGTCTAGAAAAGTGAATTCCTGCAATCTGACAGGAACAAATCAATAATCAGTGATTGATGCTTCAACACTTTGATCAGAACCTGGAATGATTTTACTGACTAAAATCCTCCAACACAACATGACCCAGTACCAGGTTCTGGTTCTGGTTCTGAAGTCAGCAGGTCTTTATTGAAGCAGCAGCTTGTTGGCATTAATATTGATGAGAATCTTTAACTGGTTCTGTTGGACTGGTTAACCTGCATCATGTTGGCTTCAGCTCACATCTTTTATTCTTTATTCAGACTGAGGGGCTGCAGTTTGTCAGAGACCAGCTGGACTTCTCTGTTCTCAGCTCTGAAGTCCAACCCGACCCATCTGACAGAACTGGACCTGAGCTGCACCAACCTGGAAGGTTCTGTAGTGAAGGAGCTCTGTGGTTTTCTACAGACTGAAGGCTGCAGACTGGAGATATTGATGTATGTAATTACATAATTATTGATATTTCTGTGAATAATTATATATAATTGATCATAAATCAAATTAATTTCTTCTGTTCTAATAAATATTTTCTGAGTTTGTTCCTGGACTTGGATCCAGAGTTTAATTTAGTCCCTCTGTGTAACTGAGTTGGACCTGCTGATCTGAGGTCAGAACAGGACAGCATTCGGACCCCCAGTGTGTAGAAATCCCCCTCATGTGAAGCAGGTCAAAGGTCATTCAACCCAGTCTAGAAAAGTGAATTCCTGGAATCTGACAGGAACAAATCAGTAATCAGTGATTGATGCTTCAACACTTTGATCAGAACCTGGAATGATTTTACTGACTAAAATCCTCCAACACAACATGACTGATAGGTTTATTTTAATTCCTATCTAGCAAAGATTCAGACCAGTCATCATTGTCTTTTCTGCAGAAAATGAGGGAAGATCCGAGACGCGACAAATCGCTGTAAAACACTGTCTGGGATCAACTCTGCCAGATCTTTCTCTGCATTTGGTTTTATTAGAAAACAGGGAAGGAGGTTGGGCCTTCTCACATAGTCACACAAAGAATTTGACCAATGACCTTTTTCTACAGGGTGTCTTGAAACCTTCTGTGGGCATGCCCTTAAAAGGGCATGTGGCTGGCCACAACTAATCAATTACAGATGGAAGCTGATACCACAGGAATGTGCAAAGTCTCTAGCCTCCAGGCAAACGTCCTACAAATGGTTAATAGTATTTCACATAAGAAAAAGAATCAAGTAACATCAAACAAAATAATAATATGCTACAAAAGATTAATAAAGTTCTACAAAAGAAAGAAAAGTTAAGTAAATATTAAAAGAATAATAGTATAAGAGTAATAATATAAAAATAATAATATGAAAACACTAGAAAATTCCTGAAGAAATTTAACCGGGGCCTGCCAAAGTGTGCCCGTCGGTTTGGACCCAGCGTTCTGATGCTAGAAATTAGCATCAATGCTAAAAAAAGCCGCAATCATATGAGGACAATGACAAGAATGTTGACTAACATGTACTTGCACCGTTCAGTATGATAAAGTAAGTGTATCAGCTAAAATTAGCAAAAATGCTAATGTTAGCATCATTGCTGTCACTAGCATGTGGGACATCACTAGGATGTTCTCTATAATGGACTTACTCCATTCAGTATACTAAACATGTCTAATAAGTCAAATAAATAGCTAATAGCTTATTTAAGCTAAAATGCTAATGCTAATGAACTGCCTTGCTGCGCAAGGCAGTTCCCTAACCTGGGAGAAAAAGATAATGCAGAATAATATTATTGCACCGCCTGCGGCGGTGCACTAACCTCGGGGGCATGTTGAGGCTTTTATTTTGAAATTTTTGTTAAGCTTAATTTCAAAGGTCCAAACTAATCCCATGTGTAATAGTCATTGGGTTAAATCAGTTATATAATGCTCAAAACACAAGTAGTTGATGTAAAAATATTCAAGGCTTTTATTTAGAAATTTTCTTTATGCTTAATTTCAAAAGGCCAAACTAATCCCATGTGTATCAGTGCTTTGGATACAAAAGTCACATAAAGCCAAAAAGAGCAATTACATGATGTAAAAATATTCAAGGCTTTTATTTTGAAATTTTCAGTATGCTTCATTTTAATGTTCCAAACTAATCCCATGTGTAATGGTGACTGAGTAAAATCAGTTATATACAGCCCATAGCAGCAAGTAGTTGTAAAGGCCAGTTCAGTCCTCCTCTGTTTCAACTGAGTCTTCCACTATAGTTAGAACTACAGTGATGCGTATTTGTAGTCCTAACCAGCAGCCAATAGCCTCCTGAGTTCCGTTGCTATGGTAAATAATTCTCTCTGCCAACTGTCAGCTGTGAGTGAGACATGCAGGGGAGACAATTCTCTGTTTGAGCCAGCCAGTTTGAACTAAAAAAAGCATTGGGAACAACTCCTTCCCGTTCGGGAACCGTAATACATATTCGAAAAGCGTTTGAAGCGTATGAGAGGGCTATTTGTCGTCTCCGATAGTCCCGCGATTCATATCTCTACGTCACTCACAGTATTAACAGCGATAAGAGAAAGAAATGTTGTGCCCAGATCTGAAATTTTTGAGAAATATATGAAAATACATGGGAGAGAGCCTGAGAGAGCGACAGAAAATCCTGTCGCATGACTTTGCTCTGAAGCACCGTGACAGAAAACCGTAAGCCCTAGAGAAATTTCGAAAACATTTTACCGGAGCAGGCATGCGTATCAATGTCAGGACCGAGTTTGATACCAATCGTGTGATATTTGTGGGCGTGAGGGCGATTTCAAAATTATTTTGGGCTCAAAAATTCTCTTCATTTCTCACTCTAAAAAAACGGCAGTTGGTGTCAGTTATGCTCTGCGTTTTGGCAGTTGGAAAATTTGCTCGTTTTTCGCTTTTTACGTCGCCATCGTAAGTCCAATTCCTTATAAAAATAATAGCTCCCTTCTCGGCATCGAGCCGCACGTTTTGATACCACTTTTGTGGGGGTGCACGCAGCGGTACGAGCCGCATTAACGGAGATGGAAGAAAAATAAATAAAGATATAAACTAGAAAATTCCTGAAGAAATTTAACCGGGGCCTGCCAAACTGTGCCCGTCGGTTTGGACCCAGCATTCTGATGCTACAAATTAGCATCAATGCTAAAGAAAGCTGCAATCATATGAATACAATGACAAGAATGTTTACTAACATGTACTTGCACCATTCAGTATGATAAAGTAAGTGTATCAGCTAAAATTAGCAAAAATGCTAATGTTAGCGTGATTGCTGTCAGTAGCATGTGGGACATCACTGGGATGTTTTCTATAATGGTATTACTCCATTCAGTAGACTAAACATGGCTAATAAGTCAAATAAATAGCTAATAGCTTATATAAGCTAAAATGCTAATGCTAATGAACTGCCTTGCTGCGCAAGGCAGTTCCCTGACCTGAGAGAAAAAGATAATGCAGAATAATATTATTGCACCGCCTGCGGCGGTGCACTAACCTCAGGGGCATGTTGAGGCTTTTATTTTGAAATTTTTGTTAAGCTTAATTTCAAAGGTCCAAACTAATCCCATGTCTAATAGTCATTGGGTTAAATCAGTTATTTATTGCTCAAAAGAGCAATTACCTAATGTAAGATTTCTCAAGGCTTTTATTTTGAAATTTTTGTTAAGCTTCATTTCAAAGTGCCAAACTAATCCCATGTGTAACAATTGCTGGGTTAAATCAGTTATATAATGCTCAAAAGAGCAATTATCTGATGTAAAAATTGTCAAGGCTGTTATTTTGAAATTTTTGTTAAGCTTAATTTTAAATTGCCACACTAATCCCATGTGTAACAGTGCTTTGGATAAAAAAGTCACATAAAGCCAAAAAGAGCAATTATCTGATGTAAAAATATTCAAGGCTTTTATTTTGAAATTTTCAGTAAGCTTCATTTTAAATTGCCACACTAATCCCATGTGTAACAATGGTTGGGTAAAATCAGTTATATAATGCCCAAAACACAAGTAGTTCTAAAGGCCAGCTCAGTCCTCCTCTGTAGTAACTGACAGTTCCACCATGTTGTAGTTCTGACATTCAGCTCAGACCTCTTTTGTAGGCACTCAGTGTCCGCCATGTTGTAGTTCTAACCTTCAGTCATTGTAGTTCTAAAGAGCAGTTCAGAGAGGCAGACTAAATTCTATGTCTATTTTGAGTCTAACTGACACTGTTTTGTGTCAGTTAGACTTTTGTTTTGAGTTAAATTTGGCTCGTTTTTTGTTAATTATGTCGCCACAGTTACTCGAAATGCCAACAAAAGTAATAGCTCCCCTCACGGGATTGAGCCTCACGTTTTGATATATATATTGTGAGGGGGCATGCAGCGGTACGAGCCGCATTAACGGTAGTAGGAAGCGGCAGTTATTTTGAGGTGTAGAACAATAGGTGCCTGCCATGCAATGCATAGGGATTACATCCCTATGCATTGCTATGGGCAGGCCCCAATAAAGAGACATTCTATTGGGTGTAGAATAATAGGTGCCTGCCATGCAATGCATAAGGAGAGCAGTACTGACTTGCTTCGCAAGTCAGTACTGCTCTCCTTATGCATTGCTATGGGCAGGCCCCAATAACTTGTAAAATAAACTCATAAGTAAATGAACTTAGATAATTATTCTAACAATGACCCAGTACCAGATTCTGGTTCTGGTTCTGGTTCTGAAGTCAGCAGGTCTTTATTGAAGCAGCAGCTTGTTGGCATTAATATTGATGAGAATCTTTAACTGGTTCTGTTGGACTGGTTAACCTGCATCCTGTTGGCTTCAGCTCACATCTTTTATTCTTTATTCAGATTGTATGAATGCAGTTTGTCAGAGACCAGCTGTGATTATTTGGCCTCAACTCTGAAGTCCAACCCGACCCATCTGACAGAACTGAACCTGAGAGGAAACAACCTGGAGGATTCAGATGTTCAGCAGCTGAAGAATCTTGTAAAGACTTTAATGTAAGTAAATGTTTGTAGTGAGTCCAGCTGCTATCAGCATATTGAACTAAACCCAGTTAGCATCAAAGCAAAGATCCAGTGTTCCCAGTAAAGCTGCAGCTTCTCAGTGAGAGGAGAATGGTTCAGGCTTCCTGATTGGACACAGAGACAGCAATCAGCCAATCAGAGGAGCAGCAGCTTGCTGTGTTCCTGCGTTTGTGTTGGTGTGAAGATGAGTGTTGTTGCTGTGTCCATGTCTCCAGGAAGTCCAGCTGGACTCCAGCGTCCAGCCGTCCAACATGTCTAGAGACAGTGGTCCTCATCCATCAAACTGTGGCAGCAGCAGATCTGATCTCAGATCTGTTTGTTCTCTCAGTTCAACAGGAAACAACTGATCAGGTTCATCTTGGTCACAGCTCTGAGATCAGTCTGACTGCAGCCTGGAAACCATCTAGTGGATGTGCTGCGTCACTGACTGCTGCTGGAGAGAGGCTGGAAACAGTCACTGATCTGCTCTCTCCTTCCTTCTTCTCTCTGCAGGTTCTGATCTCTGTGAAGTAGAAAATGGTCTCAGTGTCCTGCTGATCCTCAGAGGTTGAAGCTGCAGCAGTTTGAGTCTAAAGAGACTCTGACTGGATCATGATGATGACCTCTGACCTCCAAGGTTTTCCTCCCGTTTATTTTCTCATGTCTGTCATTTAGTGTCTGATATTGTTTGTCTCTTTGGATCAATAAAGATCCAATTCAAACTGGGCTCCATTTAGAGGCTTCATGGAGTTTTGATCTGAACTGGATTCAACTGGAAAGTTGATCTTTTTTCTCTCTGATTCATTTTCATCCTGGAACCAGAAATGGTCTGAGAATGGAAACATGGGAATCATTTTCAGTTCAGCTTTGAAGCCATGAAAGACACTTCAAACCTCTTTTCTCTGCTGCTTCTTCCTTCTGCTGACATGAAAATGTTCCTCAAAGCTCCACAGATAAAAAGATGCTTTACTGGAAACTGCAGAGAAACTTCAGCTTCCATCAGAGAAACCAGTTTAACCAGTTTAGAACTGGATGTCCTACAGAAACTCTGATCTTAGAGCAGTTTTCAGGAACATGTGGGACCTGGAAAAAAAAGATTTTATATATTTTATGTTCATTGTAAAAGCTAAATCTTGAAGTTTTACGTCATCATTGATTCTCAGCTTTAATTTCTCTCAGTTTGTTTTGGTTTTTACTTTTTTAACTCCATATTTCATGTTTTGAGTTTTCTAGAGAACTTCAGGCTCTTTACTGTGATTTTACTGATTTATTCAAACCTCAGAGAATCACTGGGATAATGTGCTGATTGGTTCATGTTTGATTTTCATAATTCTTCTAATGCAATGTGGGTTGCTGGATGTTTAACGACCAAATAAAGTTTTTAAAAAATCTTTGTGTATTTTTTATGCAGCTGACTGTGTACACATATAATAACTAAACCTTCATTTTAATCCTCCAGGCCATTTTTGCTGTATTATAAGTTTTCACATTTAGTTTCACAGCTTAAATTAGTAAAAGCAGAAACATCTCAAGTTGATTTCAGCTTTAAGCTACTAATTTAGCCAGCAGTTTATTTTTGCAGTATTCAGACTGAAGATGTTTTTTTAATAAAACAGATGAGAATCAATCTTTTCAATCAAAACTCGATTAATTAAATCAGCTATTGAATTAGAATAATAACTTGTATAAAACTGCCATTTCTGTCTGGTTAATGGTGCAGCAGATCCTGCAGGGGGCGCTCTGGGGCCTCAGTGTTCAGGTCGGTTACAGTCTCATCTCCCAGACTCCTGAATCTTCTGGTTCCTTCCTGAAATGATTTCCTGCAATAAAATGTTGGTTGGAAATGAGCAGAAAACTGAGAAAAACCTGAAAAAGTTCAAATCTGACCTAAAGTTTTACAGCTCAACTCATACAAAGGAAAACATGAAAATAAAGGTGTTTATTGTCACCTGGACGGAGGCGGAGCCTCAGCTGGGTCAGGGGGCGGAGCCTCAGGTGTGTCAGCTCTAGTCAGGTTTGGATCAGAACCGGTTCAGACTCCATGCAGCAGCAGAGCAGAGTCTGTATATTTTTGTTATTTAATAAATTATCTTAAGAAAACGAAATTGATAGAAAGGATATAAGGTTTCTTTTATTTTTCTTTTTTTGGGGGTTGGGGGAATATATATGTAGCATCCCGATCCACACTCCATTCCAGTTCATGGCGGTAATGCACATCAATAAGTTGCTTGCCAACCACAAAAAAGAAGAAGAAGAAGAAGAGCAGCGTCTGGATCAGGTGAGTGTTCACTTCTTGTTTTGCTGATGTTTTATTTACAATGTTTCAATGTGAAATTAATCCACAGCATAAACAACTAAGCAGGTGTAAGTGAACCAGGGTGTGATATTATTTAAAACAATGTGGTTGCAAGGAAGTAAATTTGGTAAGACTTTATTTGAAGGGGTGCAAGAAAAAAGGACATAGGATTCTTTATAAATGTTGAATTAGGTTTGAATTAGGTCCGCTGTATTTTATATTTCTGTTTTTTTGTAAATGTTTTTGTAGCGATCTGGACAGGTAATGTCCTGTTCTGCAGTGCCGGGGGGCCAGACGGGTGTAAAGATAATTTTCTGGACCCGGACTCAGACCTCAGAGACGCAGAGTGATGGATCCTCTGGGGAGTCAGAGGCAGGAGGCTTAAATGAAGTGAGCTCTGCTACGTGAGCGCTGAGGATTAGAACAAGCAGAAACTATTATTAGTGGTTTATTGTGTTGCTGAGCAGAAACTTGGTGCAGCTTTGGCTATTTTATAAAAGTCTTTATAGATAAAACTGAATCTGATCAACTTGAAAATCTTTATTAATTTAATGAAATAGTCATGGAAAAAAAATCTTGAAATGTTTAAACATAAATAATCTTTAAACTGAAATGTGAACTGGTTGTTATTTTCCATTTATTTCCTGGTAGTGATTGTAAGAGCGTTATGGTTGAAATGAGCAGTTACTGATGTGGCAGGAGCACGCGGCTTTGACACCTGGGTGGTGTGTGTCGAGGTGGGCGTGACTGTCACTAAGGTATGAATGGGAGCCATACTGGCGCGCTGATTTGTATGTATGAGGAAGCGGGTGCGCCGGTGGTGGTCATAATTTCTGTTGACCGTGTTGTAATGTCGCTCATTGTTAGTCACATCGTATGGTTTAGCCTGGTCAGTATGTGTCAGTCCATGTAAAATCTGAAGTATGACAGTCAAGTGGAATAAATTGATGATTGCAACAACAACCTGAAGCGACTTGGAGTGTATTGAAGCACGCGTCGGACAGTCTGAAATTCACCGCGTTAACCCAGTGCGGCCCTCTACAATACCGCTAGTTTGCCGCACAGTTATCGTCAACAGAAAGACAATCGAATGAGCGGATCATTGGAAAGGCAAGTCTGGATTCTTCGCTTCTGCTTGGAACAGTTTGGAAGCGGTAATGGCGCACGCAGCGCTGCGTCATCAGTTAATTGAATGAGATTCCTTCACTGCAGCTCAATCAAGTTCGCTGGAACTGAGGTATGGACAAATACACACACTGAATCGCTTTGTCTGAAGAGGAATTGTTAAAATCAAACAACGGGAAATGGAGTCAGCTGGATCCAAATCAAGTTCCGTTGTAAGCGGTAAAGATGAAAAAAGACGACCAAAATTAACTGTTAAAGCATTACAAAATAAAATTGAGAAGCTTCAAAAGGATCTCAAAGCAAAGGTTTATAAAATTAAAGGAGAAATAAACATTATTAAAGAGCTTATGAAAAATGAAGGAAATCTTGAGAGTGTTCAGTCTCACTGTGATGATTTAAAACTGATGCTTGAAAATGCAAAACAATTGTATGAGTCTGTTATCCCACTGTTTCCTGCTGAAGAACAAGAAAGACAAAACACTTGGTTTTCAAGCTTGTGTAAATATAATTCTGAATTTATACAAGAAGTTGAAAAATGGCTTTCAGGTGCAGAACAACTCAACAATGCAGCTCAAATGGGTGAAGAAGCTGAATTAAATCAGGCTCAATTGTCCAGTGTTGATCTCTGCGTGAATAAAGAGCTTAATGCACCTTTAGTTTCTCAGCATTTAGAGTGTGATGAAAATCCTGATGTTGAGGATGATGTAAAGCCAAGTGACAGTGTTTCTAATGTTGACAGCAGAAGGTCTAGAGGAAGTCGTTCATCAAGTCCTCATCAAGAGTTGAACGACGATCAAGAAGTCGTTCAACAAGTCCTCTGTGTTTTCTACATTTTCAGCTCGGGTTAAAGCAGAAGCAGATATGGCTGCATTAAAGGCACGACACAAGCTGTTGAAACAAAAACATGCTTTAGAGGAGCAGGAGGAACAGCTAAGGAAAAAGAAAGAAGAACTGGATTTGGAGATTGAACTTGCAGCCTCAATGGCTAAAGTTAAGGTGTTTCAAAGCTCTGTCTGTTCTCAAGTAACTAGTGCTGCACAGATTAGATCTGATGGCATGAATTCATATTTTGAGCATGAAAATAAAAGATCTCAAATGTTGAATGTGGATGCAGATACATTTGTACCTACAGCAGCTGGAACTGACTGTCATGATAAAGCTCCAACCTTTCAGTCCTATTCTTGTTTGGGTGCACGACCTAAAAACACAAAGGTTAAACAAAATCCAGACACATTGACTGACCAGGTGAAGATAAAAACAACACAAGTTGAAGTTCCAACAGACCGAATGTTTCATCAAACTCAGCCACAATCATCACATCATAAAAATTCATTGTCAGTTGATGAAAATAAACAACTGTTAAGTGTATTGGAAAGGCAGAATGAAATTACAAGCTTGCTTGTAAATCAACAATCTTTATTTTTTCTGCCAAAACGAGACATACCAACATTTGATGGTGATCCACTCCAATTTAAAACATTCATGACAGCGTTTGAACACAGCATTGAAACAAAGGCGCACAGTGCCAAAGATTGTTTATACTTCTTGGAGCAGTACACTAGAGGTCAGCCTCATGACCTAGTAAGAAGTTGTGTTCATATGCCTAGTGATTCTGGATATGCTAAAGCTAAATCTTTACTTCAAGAACATTTTGGTTGTTCATTGAAGATAATTGCTGCATATATGAATAAAGTTTTGTCATGGCCTGCTTTGCAAGCAGAGGATGTAAAGGCTTTACAAGCGTACAGCTTTCTGCTCAGGGAATGCTGCAATGTGATGGAAAACAATGGCTGTATGCATGAGTTGGATGTCCCTGCCAATATGCAAGCAATCATCAAAAAACTGCCCTTTAAGCTGCGGGACAGATGGAGAAATGATGTATGTGATTTACAGGAGAAGTTCAAAAGAAGAGTAACTTTCAGTGACATTGTTCGGTTCGTAGAAAGGCAAGTGAAGATCACCAGTGATCCACTTTTCGGTGATATTCAAGATTCTTTATCTAGACCAAAGAAGGATGTAGGAATCTATAAATCACAGCAGCGATTAAAGATAAAAGGAAGTAGTTTTGCTACTATTGTTGGAGATATGCAGAAGAAAGCTGACCTTGAAGTAAAGAAAGGACAAGAGACAGTTGTTATAAAGAGTTGTTTATTTTGTGGACCTGGACATTCCTTGGACACATGCCCTCTACTGGGAAGGAGGACACATGGGGAGAAATTGACATTTCTGAAAGAAAATGGGGTGTGTTTTGGCTGTTTATGCACTGGGCACATCAGCAAAGACTGTAAAAGGCGGCATCACTGTAAAGTGTGTAGCTTAAGACATCCCACCATGCTTCATGTCTTCTCCAAAGAAAAGGAAACTGGTCCAGTCCATAAGATAAAGGAAGTGGAGACAACAAGTGGAAGTGCCTCCATCTCTGCTCAATCCAGTGGTTTAACTGGGGCCGGTGAGCATGGCTGTACTCTTTCTATTTTACCAGTCAGAGTGAAGTCTACAAAGAGCCAGAAGACAATAATAACATATGCTTTTTTAGATCCTGGAAGCTCTGCATCATTCTGTACCGAAGAACTGATGAACAGATTATATGTCACTGGGAGACATACAAGCATCCTTTTACGGACAATGGGTCAAGAAAGGGTGGTTGGAAGCAACATTGTGTCAGATTTGGAGATTGCTGGGCTAAATGAAGACATCTTTTGTGAATTACCTGACTTATTCACACAAAGAAGCATGCCTGTTCATAACAGCAACATCCCCCACCAAGAAGACCTCGAAAGATGGCCACATCTGAAAAATTTGAAGATAACTGAAATCAATTCAGGAGTTGATTTGCTTATTGGAACCAATGTGCCTAAAGCGCTGGAGCCATGGGATGTCATCTGAAGTCAAAATGGAGGCCCCTATGCAGTTAGGACGATTCTTGGATGGACAGTGAATGGACCTCTCAGAGGAGACTGTGATTTCGACACAAAAGAGCTACAATCAACTGTTACTGTTAACAGGATTTCTGTGTCAAGACTTGAGAACTTATGGCAACAACAATTGAAGGTTGATTTTCCTGAATGTTCTCAAGATGAACAACCTGGATGGTCCAGAGAAGATAATCAATTCATGGAGCTGGTTACAGAATCAATTAAGCTGGAAGAGGGACATTACACCATTGCTTTACCTCTGAGACACAAAGATCTGAAAATGCCCAACAATAGGAAATTGGCTGAACAGCGTGTTTTGAATCTCAGAAGGAAGTTTATCAAAAACCATCAATTTCTTTCTGACTATACTAACTTCATGAATGATGTAATTTCCAAGGGCTATGCTGAGAGAGTCTCAGTTGAAAATCTTGAACGGTGTGATGGGAGGGTTTGGTATATACCACACCATGGAGTACATCATCCTCACAAGAAAAAGATAAGAGTCGTGTTTGACTGTGGTGCAACATTTGGAGGAAAATCCTTAAACACTCAACTCTTACAAGGTCCAAACCTCACCAGTTCATTGGTTGGTGTCATCACCAGATTCAGAAAGGAACCTGTTGTTATCACAGCAGACATTGAGGCCATGTTTCACCAGGTCCGAGTACCACCATCTGACTCTGATCTGTTGAGATTTCTCTGGTGGCCAAATGGAGAGTATGATCAGCATCTGGTGGAGTACCGAATGGTTGCACACCTTTTTGGAGCTACATCGTCTCCAAACTGTGCATGTTTTGCACTGAGAAGGTGTGCAGAGGACAATCAACAGCTGTTTACACCAAATGTCATAGATGCGGTGCTTCACAACTTTTATGTGGATGACTGTTTGGTGTCTGTGAGCACAGAAGAGGAAGCTGTGTCATTATATCAAGGACTTCGTGCTTTGTGTAAGAAAGGCGGATTTCAACTTCTCAAATGGATAAGTAACCGACGCAGTGTTCTTACTGCAATACCACAGCATGAAAGATCCATTGAGGTGAAGAACCTGGATATGGATAATGATGATCTACCTGTGGAGCGTGTGTTGGGAGTACAGTGGTGTGTACAATCAGACCTGCTGAAATTCAAGATCATCCTCAAAGATAGACCTCTGACAAGACGAGGAGTCTTGTCCATCATAAGTTCCATCTACGATCCTCTTGGATTTCTGGCACCAGTTGTCTTAGTCGCAAAGGGGATTCTACAAGATCTAAACAGAAGACACGTTGGCTGGGATGATCCTTTGCCACATGGTATGGTCCAGAAGTGGAAAAACTGGCTGGAAAGACTTCATCGGCTTGAAAGGTTTGGAGTTAACAGATGTCTGAAACCAGAAGACTTTGGACAAGCCACAAGTTTGCAGCTTCATCATTTCAGTGATGCAAGCGAGAATGGATATGGAACAGTGAGCTACCTGTTGCGGTGTAATGCTGATGGACAAGTGCATTGTGCATTTGTAATGGGTAAAGCCCGTGTAGCTCCACTGAAACCCATCACCATCCCTCGCATGGAGTTGACTGCTGCAGTGGTTGCCAGCCATATGGATAAGCTGTTGAAGAAGGAGTTAAGAATGGAATTACAAGACTCAGTATTTTGGACTGATAGTACTTCAGTTTTGAAGTACATCAAGAATGAAAAATTGAGATTTAAGACTTTTGTGACAAATCGAGTTGGAGAGATACTCAATTTGTCAAATCCCTTACAGTGGAGGTACGTTGCTACCGGTATTAATCCAGCAGATTTGGCATCCAGAGGAGCAAGTGTGGAGTCTCTTTTGAAGGCTAATACCTGGATGTCTGGACCAAAGTTTCTTCATGACCCTGAATGGAAATGGCCTGCAAATCCTGAGGACATAAGTCATTTTGCTCTGGAGGATCCAGAAGATCCAGAGAATGCGCCTTCATTGCCACCAGGAGTGTTTTCCAAGAATGATGTCTACGCTCGGCGAAGATGGAGACAGGTGCAATATATGGCGGATCTCTTCTGGAAGCGTTGGTTAAAGGAATACTTGCCTCAACTACAAGAGCGGCAGAAGTGGCAAAGAACAAGACGGAACCTTCTTCCAGGAGATGTCGTCCTCATCGTGGATGACTCTGCTCCACGCAACTCTTGGTTAATGGGTAAAGTTGTGAACATTGTTCCTGATAAAGGAGGACTTGTGAGGTCAGTTCGCATCAAGACAAAGACGAGCTACCTGGAAAGACCCATTACCAAGTTGTGCTTGCTTCAGGAGGCGGAGACACCTTGAACATTTAACGACCTTTTCTCTCCATTCTAATCACCAGTGACTTCCTTTTCTCTAGTTGATTGCTTAGTCTAAAAGATAGATTAAAATAAATTTGATACTGAGCAAATTTATGACTATTTGTTTCTTAGGCTTGTCTCTTACAGTGTTAACATTTCAGACAATTATCTTTGTAATAATTAGGGGCCGGAATGTAAGAGCCTTATGGTTGAAATGAGCAGTTACTGATGTGGCAGGAGCACGCGGCTTTGACACCTGGGTGGTGGGTGTGTCGAGGTGGGCGTGACTGTCACTAAGGTATGAATGGGAGCCATACTGGCGCGCTGATTTGTATGTATGAGGAAGCGGGTGCGCCGGTGGTGGTCATAATTTCTGTTGACCGTGTTGTAATATCACTTATTGTTAGCCACATCGTATGGTTTAGCCTGGTCAGTATGTGTCAGTCCATGTAAAATCTGAAGTATGACAGTCAAGTGGAATAAATTGATGATTGCAACAACAACCTAAAGCGACTTGGAGTGTATTGAAACACGCGTCGGACAGTCTGAAATTCACCGCGTTAACCCAGTGCGGCCCTCTACAATACCGCTAGTTTGCCGCACATTTACTCCACCACTTCGTTGTTTCAAGTGTCAAAGATATGGACACATAGCAGCAGTTTGTAAAGGGAAGCAAAGATGTCCAAAATGTGGTGAAGATCACAAATTAGAAGAATGTAAAGAAGAAGCACAAGAAAAATGTTGTAACTGTGGAGGGCAACATAGAGTTACGTATGGAGGATGTGAGGTAAGGAAGAAGGCAAAAGAAATTATACAGATTAAAACAACTAAAAACATTAGTTATGCGGAAGCTGTTAAAAATGTGAAGGAGCAGACAACAAGAAAGAGTGAACAAATAGCGAGCCAAATCCCACAGCAAAACAAAGTACAATCAGAAGATAATATCACAGTATCAGTAGAAAAACTAATATTATTTGTAGCATATGTTATCAACTGCACTGACCAAGCCAAGCATAAAACTGAGAAAATTAAAATAATAGTGAGAGGAGCTGAAAAGTTTTTGGGGTTTAAAGAGGGATCATGGGAGAACATAAACAAAAAGCTGGAGGTAGATGGGAGATCAGGACCACCAGGTGAAAATAATTAATGCTAATATTACAATGGAATGCAAGAAGTTTAATTGCTAACGGACAGGAACTTAAAGGTTATGTTGATAGTCTTGAGGATAAACCAGAAATTATTTGTGTTCAGGAAACATGGTTAAAAACAACATTAGATTTTGTGATTAAAGGATATAATAGTGTTAGAAGAGACCGACAGGAGGAGAGAGGTGGAGGAGGATGTGGAATATTTATAAAACAAGGGATACAATATCAGGTATTAGGGAAAGGGAAAGAACTTGAATATATAGTAATTGAAATATGGGAACAAGAAGGCAAATTTAAAATAATACATTTTTATAATCCATTCAAAACATTATCGATTGAAATATTGGAGGAATTAACCGAATATTTGGAAGGGAAAATAATTTGGTGTGGGGATTTTAATGCAAATAGTACATTGTGGGGTAAAAGTAATGATAAAAATGGACAGGTTATAGAAGAATTAATGGGAATGAAAAATCTTGTATGTATTAATGATGGGAGGGGAACAAGAATCAATGATGGAATCAGTTATTGATTTAACAATTGTTTCAGATGTTTTAGCTGGTATTTGTGAGTGGTTCATTGATAAAAATTCAACAATAGGTAGTGATCATTATCCCATTATAATAAGACTAGGATTAAATTTAAATAACAATATAAAGGTCAATAAAAAACTGAATTTTAATAAGGCAGACTGGATTAAATTTAGATACTTGAGTCAAATAAATTTAGAGAAAGTAGATATGACAATGGATATAAATGATATAAATTTAGAAATTAGTAAAATAATTATGGAAGCAGCAGATAATTCTATAAAGAAAACAGGGTGTAGAAATGATAAGAAAATGGTGCCATGGTGGACAAATGAATGTAAAAAAGCAATAAAGTTAAGAAATAAAGCATTTAAAGTACTAAAAGGTAACCCAATTTATAAGAATTTAATTGATTATAAAAGAAAGCAAGCAATGGTAAGAAGAACTATTAAGAATGCTAAAAGAGAATATTGGAGGAATTTCTGTAGCACAATAGGGAAAGAAACCAAAATAGAAAAAATTTGGAAAATAATTAAAAGAATGAATGGCATAAGGAGAGAGTTTGAATATCCTATATTAAAAATGGATAATATAAATATAGTAAGAGATGAAGATAAAGTTGAAATATTGGCAAGAAAATTTGGTAAAATTCATAGTTCAAATAATATTAGTGAAGAGGGAAGAAAAGGGAGAGAAAATACAAAACTTAAATATAAAGAGTTAGTAGAGAGTGTTGAAGAAACAAATAATCTGTTAAATGTTGAGTTTACAAAAGCTGAATTGAATTCTGCACTCAGGAAGACAAAAAATACAGCACCGGGTAAAGATCGGATTTATTATAGAATGATAAGACAACTTAGTGAAAAATCAAAAGATATAATATTGCAATTATATAATAAAATTTGGGAGGAGGGAAAACTACCATTGAACTGGAAGGAATCAATTATAATACCAATAGCAAAACCAGGAAAAGATAATTCAAACCCAGAAAACTACAGACCAATAGCTTTAACATCCAATATATGTAAAATAATGGAAAGAATGATTAACAATAGGATCGTATATTATTTAAATAATAAAGGATATATATCAAAGTTTCAGAGTGGTTTTAGAAAAGGGAGGAGCACTAATGATCCAACGTTATGTCTAGAGCATGAAATTAGAAAAGCACAAGTAAATAAAGAAAGTGTAGTGGCAGTATTTTTTGACATAGAAAAAGCATACGATATGATGTGGGTTGAGGGATTATTAATTAAATTATATATGTTGGACATTAAAGGAAAGTTATTTAAATGGATTAAAGACTTTTTAACAAATAGAAAAATACAAGTTAGAATTGGTGAAGTGATCTCAGGAAAATATAAAGTAGAAAATGGAACTCCGCAAGGAAGTATTATAAGTCCGTTATTGTTCTTAATTATGATAAATGATGTATTTAAAGATATTGGAAAAGAAATTGGATGTTCACTTTTTGCAGATGATGGAGCTGTTTGGAAAAGAGGGAAAAATGTAGATTTCATTGTAAGAAAATTACAAAAGGTTATTATTGAAATAGAAAAATGGGCGTTGCACTGGGGATTTAAGTTTTCAGTTGAAAAAACAAAAGTAATGATATTTACTCAGAAAAAATTAAACAAGGAAATAAAATTAAAATTATATAATCAAGAATTAGAGCAAGTAAAGTGTATAAAATTTTTAGGAATATGGTTCGATGAAAAACTAAAATGGAATATTCATATTCAAAAAGTGGTAGATAAATGTAAAAAAATCTTAAATATTTTAAGATGCTTGGCTGGCAGTGACTGGGGAGCAGATAGAAAATCACTAAAACAGATTTACACTGGAATGATAAGATCTAACATACACTGTAAAAAAAATTCTGTTGTTTTTACAAAAAAAAACTGGCAGCTGTGGTTGCCAGAATAATTCTGTAGAAAACACAGTGAACATGTAAACTGTTTTACTGACCAAACAGTAATTACAACAGTGTTAAATTGTGAAATGAACAGATTTTCCCATAGTTTTGCACAAATTTTTACTGTGATTTGAAAAGGGTTATTTTTGTAATAAAACAGTTTTATCAAGTAATTTTAACCAACTTTTTCTGATGAATTATCATAATAATGCTGTTATTTTACACTTTTTTCCAGTAAGATTTACCCAGTTTTTGTTTGTTGTACAAAAAAACTTCATTTAGTCCTACTGATAAAATACCTTTAAATAACAGATTAAAACTGTTAAAATGTCAATTTAAAACATTTTATTAATACTTTCTGAAAAACAGAAATTTGCTCTAAATTTTTTTCTTTTTACTAATAATTATATTTTTAAATATCTATAAGCATCAAACTTTAACAAACATTTCCCACTTAAAGGAAACTTTAAAACACAAGGAAGCCCAATATAAATTGTATCTATGATAATCTTTAAAAAATAAACATACACTTACATACCTTTGAAATATTTATTTTCTCATTTGTCTTTTCTGAACATCATGAATCACATGAAGCAAATGCACCTGCTGAATAGATATAAATTTCTTCAACCTTTTTAACTTTATCAGAAACAGTATGAGAACCAACTTTCACCCCCTTTTTTTGGAGGGGGGGCTTGAAGATTATAACATACAATACATTTCTATTTCCAGTATACATTTTAATAATATTGGCTAATTTGCAATGTTTGTTTGCTAATACTAAGCCTTGTATGTTACAGTTCACGATGGCCAAAGTGATGGCAGTGGTCAGAGGCCACTCTTCAATAAAACAAGTATAAAAGGAAGAAGTTTGGTTATTTTTAGCGTCGTTGTCTGGCTGTCTAACTGCTGAAAAATTGAAAATCAGGGTGAGAAAAGCACAGTAAACATCAATTTAATGCAACATTGCACACTTGTAATGTTATACTACTTTATATAAATATAAAACGGTGTGTTTTATAACAACATTTTTTTACCCCAGAATAATCCAAACCTAAATGAAAACATTTATGCGACGGAAAAGACAATAAATGAATCTTCGTCACGAACAGGATTCGAACCTGTGTGGGGAAACCGCATTGGATTTGGAGTCCAACGCCTTAACCTGTCGGCCAAAAATGGGGCAAAAGAGACAATTAGAGGTTGGGGGAGGAAAAGAGGAAAAATCTGAAGCTTCTACTCAAGTACATGTTTCAGCAGCATTCATGTCATTTTAGTAATAATACCTGTTTCATGCTCCACGAAGCATTTTTTTTACACTAATTTCAAGTTCAATATAGCATAACATCCAAATTACTGTTTATTCTGAATTATTGAATTACTATACTGTTGATAGTATCACTTTTGAGAGGGCCAACAAAATTATAGAGCACACAAATAAATGATCATTGACATTTCTTCACTCTTACACACCTACATTCGCAGAGGGCTAACAATATACCTCGACATGTATAAAGCAACGCCTAAAGCCATAAACTCAGCAGATCCAAATGCAAACCAAAATGATAAAGGGAGTGTCAAGTTCTTCCATTAATTTTCTTTTCTCTGTATTAGTTTTTTGCAGTGTTTATTATTAATCTATTATTAATCTGGTCAGGTCGCCAGTCAGGTCGCAGAGACAGACAGGAAAACAACCATGCACACACACACACACACACACACACACACGCACACACACACACACACACACACACACACACACTCATACCTAGGGAGAATTTGGAGAGACCAGTTAATCAGTGTTTATATCAACAAAGCTTAATAACATGTAATTTTTCTGTAGCTAAACACAGAATATCTCAGATTTAGTTTGATACCAAATTTCAGCAATATAAAGAAACAGAGTGATTTGACTGAAAATTCAGTTTCTATAGCTACAAGGTGATTTAGCGTCATGAAAAACTGAGGTCACAAAAAATTACATGTATCGAAAAAAGGTTGAACAGTTGTTTGCAATATTACATGTGCTATTATGTAATAAAGAGGAATAAAGACCGCTGCAGTTATTAACTAAGCCCTCATAACATGGCAGCTGTCCTGTTGAAATTTAAAAACAATTCTGGGCTTTAAAACAAAAGTGATGGCATGATATTAAAAGATGAAAACTACAAAGAAAATCTTTCAAACAGTCACTGCTTCCCAAGAGACAAAACAGTCTGTCCAGAGGCTGGACAGTATCCTTTCCCCTTAATCTGTGTGAGGCCAGTGCTTTTGTTTTTTGATCGACCACAAACTGGACACTGACAGTGGTAGTCCTGCTTCCATTGGCGCTTTTTCTGAGGCTCCCCTCTTGCCAGGCGTTCCTGGTCCTCTAATTCTCAGTTCTGGGAAAGAGGTGTCACAGCCACGGATACCTTAGGAGGAAGATTCACACCTTGGAGAAGATTGTCCCTGTCTGTTCTCTTCCGCCGCTCATGTAACCTGAAAGATAATACAACATAAGCTGCTCTGCACCCGCAATGATTCCCTTTCAACTCCTTCGAGACTTAGTGGTTGTAGTCGAGGTGTCTTTGAGGTGTCTAATCTTGCTATTTCTTAACGAGTTAATTAATAAAATACAAAAATGAAATAAAATAAGATAAAAAATATTTGAACAAAAGTCTAGAAAAAGACTAAATCAGAACTAACCCAACACATCTACCATGAGAGGCACAACTCTTTAAAATATATTATTATTAGTAGTAGTAGTAGTAAAAGGAGGAGGAGAAGTACAGTAGTACTCAATACTACTGTATTAAGTCAGACAGTAAAGAATGTACGTGACAGAAAAGGACTTGGTGGTGAGATGAGTTTACCTCTCTGGTAAACGAATGCTTAGCAATTCCAAGTTTTATTATTGACTAAATATCACATTCATCGTAGCAAATTCACTGAAAGGAAACCATGTTTTACTGCTTTTTTCAATGGAATTAAATATTATATCAGATCTAACAATAAATTGGGTGTTTAAACGTTTGAAATATGCAATGCTTTAAATGTACTATTTGAAACCTAAACCCCCTAGCTTTTTCTTTTTATTTGCTTATCTGTACTGTTCTTTTCTGAGACATGTAAATATATTCAGTCAACGTTGTCCTATGTTGTTATACTGTAAATCTCATTCTTAATTGTTTATTTCATATTAACGTAGTATTTAGTCTCACCTTGTCTTTATTTCTTTAACTTAATAAACTGCCCAACTAATTTGATTGGTGCTGATGTAGTCATTCCTTTATTGAAATCTTGTTTTATCTATCTTAATCTGTAATAAAATATTACTCGATGTTAAAATACACTTTAAAAAAAGTAGAAAGTGTCTGATATTTTCTTGACTTGTTTAATTTTAGCAGGTGACGGCGGGCTGCTGGTGTGTCGGCTGGACAACCCATCCCTGGGAACAGAGAAGGAGGCCAGGCTGCTGCTGTACCAGGACATGGACTCAGACCTGGACAACCTGAGCTGCTCCCAGCGACTCAGCAGAGCCCAGTTCACCAGTTAGTGTTCTAGTTTATTACTACGAAGAGATCAAGAGGCCATTGACTGACTTTTCTCCCCACCACCTGCTTCAGTTTCCCTCAGCCAGGACGAACACAACCAGACTATCCCTCGTCAGTCTTCGCCCACAGCCTGGCAGGTGCTGTACGCTGACAGATACACGTGCGAGGTAACTGGGAATGTTGCGTGTTTCCACGGACATAAAATTCAAATACAACCGTTGGGATGAGGAAATATTCCCGTTGTTTGTTTTCTTGTCAGGAAAGCTCAGCAACGCCGTCGTTCGCTGACCTCGGCTTCACTCTCCTGCTGTTCAACCCCGACTCTGCTGGGAACCCGCTGGATCACTTCAGCGCAGAGGAAGCAGGTCAGACGACTCTGACACACGATGTCGGTTTAGGAGGACGGCCATGTTTTTAGTTGTTCCAAACTCTTCCTGGGGTTTTGTTTTTATCCGTACACAAATGTGTTTTCTCAGGGCTGCACAGTTTCTACTTCCTCCTACTGCTCGCCTACTTCATCGCCTGCTGCATCTACTTCCAGCCTCTGTATCAGGCGCTGAAGAAAGGGGGCCCCATGCACACGGTCCTCAAGGTGCTGACCATGGCCCTGGCTCTGCAAGGCTGCTCTGCCCTCTGCAACTACATCCGCCTGGCCAGGTAGCCTCCATCCAACCGTCCTATAGAAGTGTCCACCGTCAAGTCAGTATATAATGAGTTTTACGTTCAGAAATGAACGATTAGAAAATATTCAATTCTTTCACGATATTCTATCTGTGTGTTTGATTGCTGTAATGCACACAAATGTTTATCCACTCATTATTGACGCCACAATGTCAATACAATGTCAGTTTTTTGCTTTTGAACATTCTCCTGTTTTCTGTGGAGAAACGAAAACAATCAAAACTAAGCTTCAAATATGAATGGCTTTGAACCGAGCTTTATTCTTTAAGTTGAACTAAAAATGAGTAATCTGGTGTCCGGCAGGTATTCCAGAGACGGTACTGGGATCCCCCTGATGGGCAGCCTGGCAGAGTGTACGTTGCGCTCCGCGCCTCACCTTAACTCTACTCACACATCAATTAAACAACGCCACCTTTAGTCACGTCTTCTTTGCGCTTCTGTGTGTGTTGCTGTGCAGTCTGGGACATGGTGTCTCAGGTGTCCATGCTGTACATGCTGCTGAGCCTGTGTATGGGCTGGACTCTGAGTCGAGGCAGGAAGCCGCAGTCCAGACCGCTGCAGTGGGAGCGCTCCCCGGCGTCCACGGCCGTCGCTGTCGGCGGCGTGGTCACACAGGTACCAGCTTATGTTTTTATGTGGCCAGAGTTTGTTACTAGAGAAGCTTCTCGATGTTCTGGTGGGGATTGGTGTTGTCCACAAAGAAGTTGATATCGGCAGTCATGGCTGGCAGAGAGCAATCCGATGCGTAGCCTTACACATTGACCCGATCTGTGGTTCCCAGGGGGTCCTGCTGCTGTGGGAGCAGTACTCTGAGTCAGAGAGCAAACACCACAGTTATCACGCCCAACGAAGCCTAGCAGGTCTCCTCCTCCTGGCTCTGAGAGTGGCGCTGTCCCTCCTGCTGGCCTCCGTCCTCTACCAGATCGTCTCCACAGAGAGGAGCACCCTGAAGAGAGACTTCTACCTCTGCTTTGCTAAGGTGACGACTCTGAGCTCCACCAGCAGCCTCTGAGCCTGACAGCCGCCTGACCTCCAGGTTGTCTTCTCTCCACAGGGCTGCTTCCTGTGGTTCCTTTGTCACCCCGTCCTCGTCCTCATGTCTGTGGTCTTCAACGACCACCAGAAGGAAAAGGTGCGAGGCCACAACTTTCAGAATTTGACTGTCCGTTACCTGAAATCTTCATTACCTCTGTCACTACCTTTTGTTCTGTAGGTCATCACCATCGGCGTGATCCTCTGTCAGTCCATCTCCATGGTGATCCTCTACCAGCTCTTCCTGTCCCGCTCGCTCTACTGGGAGGTGTCCTCCCTCTCCTCCGTGTCTTTGCCGCTCACCATGTCCAGAACGAACCACAGGGGGCGCCTATGAGCACAGATACCGAGGTTACGGTGAGAACTGAAGCGTCTCTGTCAGACGCAGCAGGAGATGTCCCCCTGCACCGTCCTCTGTCCCACATTAGAGCTACCACTGAGCCGTGGACAGAGGACAGTACTTACTGCAACATACTACCTCTGACTTCTAACTGGAGCCTCTGGGATGCAAAATGCATGGCCAAGCATGCATCAGCTGGCGAGGTAGACGTCGGCAGAAAACCATGAGGAAGAACTTGAGAGAGTGCAAAATCACAAGCAATCACAATTAGATTGTTTTTAAAGGCTTTACCTGCAAATCGCTGAGTCAGCCACGATTGGGGCAGTCTGCATGTAGATAGGCTTCCCCGCAACAGTTTTCATTCCCTTTTACCACAAGCTTGAGCTTATTTTATTAGCATTTTATGTGATAGACCAACATGAATTAAAGTGGAAGGACAAAAACATGGTGTTCAGGGTGTCAGTTTCAGTTTCCCAATAAGCAAAACTTCAATTCTGGTCTCTCCTGAGGCCTTCGCAGAACATCTGGATTTAATTCTGAAATGTAATTACAAATTAATGGATGCTGTTTACTAATTGCTAGTAAAGACAGTGGATTGTATTCCAGGGTATCATCAGGGTTAAGGGAGATGAAAACAAATGTACGCCACTTCTATGTTGGTGTGCAATAAATTTTTAGGTGTTTTTTAATGCGTTCTAGCTAAACTTCTCTTTTTCCTAATGAAATCCTAATAAAATGTGGTTCTAGTGTGAGTATTCAAGAGGGAAAAGAAATCTCCAATACTGACGTTTTTCCTCTCAAAATTCAGACTTGTAGCGTAAAATTCTAACTTAAATCATAAAATGTCAGAAGTCTGACTTTTTTTCTTGATTTTTTCCAGATTTCTGTCATTAATGTGAGAATTTTTTATTATTTTTTTTTAAATTCTACACTGAATCTCAGAATTCTAACTTTTTTCTCTCAGGATTCTGATGTCAGAACTATTTTTGTCTCAGCAAGATTAGAGACTTTGAGAGAAATTAAAGCAGCATGAGTCTTTGCATAGCCAACGTGATTTTTATGTTATGATTATTTCTGTCACAAAAGCTGTACTGTTATGTAACTGTCAACATAAATGTATGAGCTGACAGCATGTGAGACGCAAACCATTGAAACGACATTAACTCTCTGTAGCTGCAGCGAACTGCATGACTCTGAATGGGCAGAAATGGTGAGTTTTCTGAAAAAATCATTTTTACAAGAGCTCCACTGTGTAAATACATTCCTGTGATTTTTTGTTTACTTCTGTCACCGGGCTAAATCGGACTTACGTTACGTGTCAAAACAAAACAGAGGATGGTGGGATCATATAATTTGAAAAACAAACATGCAGAACAGGTGCCAAGAAAGAAACTGACCTATTTATTTGTCTGTTTATTTTTTTATGTGATTTTAAAAAAGAAAAAAAAAAAGGCAGCATCCAACACCACTACTTCTCATTCTGTTTGGTCAGAGGCGATATTTAAAAATATACTTGAATGTAAAGCCTTTGTCAGCTGTTATAAATGCGCAAAATGATATCAGCTCATATTGCTTTGCACTGAAACAGTGCATGTGTCAAACGTTGCGTTATGTTTTATATTGCAGCACAGAGACAATCTAATATTTAGTGGATTATGTAATTATTCAAACTTGAATGTCCATAATTTATGTCACTTGTGGAAATAAAACGAGCAAACATGGCAACTGTAACGAGTTCACTGGAATTGGTTCATTTAAAAAAATTGAAAACTGTAAACATTTTTCTATTAATATGGCCGTGGAGACCACATGGTGAGGAGCTGCAGAGACTCTGCTCAGGTGGGATCCTGCATGCTGTTACGAGACACAAGTCACTATTTTTGCTTTTCGAAAAGCATCCAATTTAATATATTTTCTTATTCCGTACATTTTTCTTAAATAGTTACCATAAACATCGATTTAATGCAACATTGCACACTTGTAATGCTACACTACTTTGTATAAATTTAAAACGGTGTGTTTTATAACAAAAAAAACTTTCCCCTTCTCTGATGGGGGGCCGGGGTCAGTTTGTAACAGAAAAAGTTACTAATTAAGAAAAACAATTTAATATGCTTCTAAATTAAACCTTAGCTCGAAAAATGTGCCATTACTGTATAATAGGCCCCTGTGGTTTTTATTCATTATTACTGATTTGTGTTTAAAATCACAATGTCTTGCTTGTGCCGATTTGATATTAATGTATTAAAAGAAAATACATGACATGAGCTAGTTCACAGATTTTTGGTGACCATTCTTACCCAAACTAAAGATTAACAACAGTTTTGTGTATATTTGTATAGAGGAAATAACTTTTGTAATTACTTGTTTTAGAAAAAAAAATCTAATACAAATTCATCATGGCTCAAAGTAAAGTGAGTTTAAAGGATTTGTAAAATCATTTTTATTTGACATTTTATCGACTTTGTTAGGAACTTTCTTGTGTCTGAATAGAAGTTGATTGGATCATGAAAATAACTGTTTGAAATGCATCACTTTGTGTAAAAAGTGATGCATAAGAGTTTGAGTTTTGTAAGATATTCGGTGACATAACACTTAATAAACGTAAACATGCGGCAAGTAGTTTTTTTGGGTTTTTTTAACCTTTGTCAAACAGCAGAGGGCGCTGCTGCATTCATATTTTCTCAATGGGTGTAATTCATATTCCTTTATCTAATCAGGTAAACCCCGTTGAGATCTAGATCTCATTTTCAAGAGGGACCTGAGCAAAAAATTTGCAATACATAGCAACCTGGCTACAAGATAAAAACAATTAATACATATGCACAAGTATAAAACAAAAACAATGACACTGTTTCATAGAATCTTGTTGCCTATCTTTAATTTTTTTTTTTAATGTCTCTTCTCTATCGGAAAACAAGCCATTTAAAGGTGGGATGTTCTCACAATCTGTGAAAAATAAAAATGAATAAAAACCAGAAAATCCTGGGAGTTTGTCTTTGAATGTGAAGATTCGACATGAAGATGACAGAAAAAGAGCTACAGAAAATAAAACAATTGGAATCTGTATTGCTTTAAATGAACCCTTAGCTTTTTCTTTATCTTGAATATGTTTATCTGTATTTGTTTTTTCTTGAGGCAGAACAAATGAGGCATAACTCTGTCGTTATACAGTGTGTCTGCGAATAAAGTTAAAAAAAAACAACATCCGCCCCCCTCTCCCTCCCCCTCACCCAACAGACTTCTTGTGGCTTTGACGTGAAGCTGTGATGTCACTCATCCTGTCTGTGACATCACAGCCGCCTGTCTTTGTATTCCCAGGTTCCACAGAGAAATTCATTTGCAGACTTCAATCTCAAACAAAACTGAACGATGGCGCGACGAAATGAATTGCTGGAGAACGTGGAAAGTTTGGAGAAGAGCTGCCGGAAGCTTACAGGAGAGAACAAGAAGCTTCAGAAAACTGTCGAAAATCTGAGGCTGAAGATTGAGAGACTGAATGCCAGGAAAAAAGATACCTGGCAGACAGAGAATGAAAGGCTGGTCAACAAAAATGATTATTTGAAGCAACAATTCAAGACTTTAAATAGTGAATTGGACGAGGCTAAAGCGACAGTTGAACAATTACAATCAGAAAGCAAAGCCTTGTCAACCCATAATAAGAAGGTAAAATGGGGAACAATGGTCGATAAAAAAAACTTTAACAATTCAATGAAAGAGAAATCGCAACAGTTGTACTGGATTGGCAAGGTGAACGAAGAGCTCACTCAAGAAATTGCTGGACTTAAATTGAAGATGGACAAACTTAAAGCCAGGGAAGAAAATTTAAAGGCTGACGAAGAAAAGATGGACAAAACAGAGACTCAGACCCCGGATGAAGAAACTAAAGAAGAGAAATCAAATTTATTTCAGATAATTGGGAGAACGTTCATCAAAATGTACCAATCAGGGACTTTGAGGTATTGGGTGCCACCCTGGATATTTTAATTTCGAAAAAACATTAAATAACGACCACAAAAGCAGGGCTAGATTCAGATGAAGCTTGAGAGCAGAGGCAGAAATCTGCGGCTTCCAGCGGGAGGAACGGACATCAGAAGACCGTGACCACCGCAGGCTCCTAGGAGTCTCACAGATCCTTTCCAGGACTGTGTCTCCGACCCGCCTGCTGGAAACTATCCGTCGGATAGTCGAACCTCGGATTCAGGAAGAGCAGTGTGGTTTTCGTCCTGGTCGTGGAACACTGGACCAGCTCTACACCCTGCAGGGTCCTGGAGGGTGCACGGGAGTTCGCCCAACTAGTCTACATGTGTTTTGTGGACTTGGAGAAGGCGTTCGACCGTGTCCCTCGGGGAGCCCTGTGGGGGGTTCTCCGGGAGTATGGGGTACCGGGCCCTTTGATACGGGCTGTCAGGTCCCTGTATGACCGGTGTCAGAGTCTGGTCCGCATTGCCGGCAGTAAGTCGGGCTCGTTTCCGGTGAGAGTTGGACTCCGCCAGGGCTGAGCTTTGTCACCGATTCTGTTCATCACTTTCATGGACAGAATTTCTAGGCGCAGCCAAGGTGTTGAGGGGATCCGATTTGGTGGCCTTAGGATCTCATCTCTGCTTTTTGCGGACGATGTGGTCCTTTTGGCTTCATCAGGCCGTGATCTGCAGCTCTCGCTGGAGCGGTTCGCAGCCGAGTGTGAAGCGGCCGGGATGGGGATCAGTGCCTCCAAATCCGAGGCCATTTTTTTGAGCCGGAAAAGGGTAGAGTGCCTTCTCCGGGTCAGGGGGTTTGTCCTGCCCCAAGTGGAGGAGTTCAAGTATCTCGGGATCTTGTTCACGAATGGGGGAAGAAGGGAGCGGGAGGTCGACAGGCGGATTGGCGCAGCGTCTGCAGTCAAGCGGGCGCTGTACCGGTCCGTCGTGGTGAAGAGAGAGCTGAGCCAAAAAGCGAAGCTCTCGATTTACCGGTCGATCTACGTTCCCACCCTCATCTATGGTCATGAGCTTTGGGTCGTGACCGAAAGAACGAGATCGCGGATACAAGCGGCCGAAATGGGTTTTCTCCGTAGGGTGGCTGGGCTCTCCCTTAGAGACAGGGTGAGAAGCTCAGTCATCCGGGAGGGACTCAGAGTAGAGCCGCTGCTCCTTCACATCCAGAGGAGCCAGTTGAGGCTCGGGCATCTGGTCAGGATGCCTCCTGGACGCCTCCCTGGTGAGGTGCTCCCGGCACGTCCCACCGGGAGGAGGCCCCGGAGAAGACCCAGGACACGCTGGAGGGACTATGTCTCTCAGCTGGCCTGGGAACGCCTCGGGATTCCCCCGGAGGAGCTGGAAGAAGTGGCCGGGGAGAGGGAAGTCTGGGCCTCCCTTCTGAAGCTGCTACCCCCGCGACCCGACCCCGGGTAAGCGGAAGAAGATGGATGGATGGATAAATTGCTCCTTCGAAGCCGGAGTCCGATACGCCTGCTGGAAACCAACGGCTGACGGGACGTCCGTGAAGGGGGGACAAGTGAGTAGCGTTTAAATTAAAAAGTGAGCGAACAATTGAGGGTCTTTGGGGTGTAAAACCCCATGAATCCTAGGCACTGATAGGTAACAGAAGGACGGCGGAGAGTCCGCGTAAACTGAAAAACCCGTAATACCAAGTGTGTGTGTGAGTGTGAGAGTACTTGGAGGAATTTAAATACCACTAGGTATTTGTCCTCATACCAAACGGCAGGAGTGCAAACGGTGAACCTCTGGTGGATGCATGTAGGCAAGAATTTCCCACCTGAAAAGGTTGAAGAGGGAATTACCACAACAGGGGATTGATCACCGTCCTGCTAAGAATTTATCCAGTCTTTTAGAGTCCACCCTGTGTGTTTTTAAGACTGGAACGAAATTGACTAATTTGCTCAAAATGGGAAAAGGGAATAGCAAATTAACACCGAAAGATAAACTCCAGTGTAAGGACTGGAAGTTTATGGAAAGACAAAACCCTAACTCAGTAAAGAATTTAAATAAATTGATAGAAAAATATAACTTTCAGGGCCAATTAAACACTCAAAAGAACTGACTGAGTTATAGGATGAAGTATGACAGAAAACAAAAATCAAATAAAAAAAAATATGAGTAGTGAAGGAATGGGTGAGTTAGAAATGTGGATGGAGGAGCTAAAAAGAGAGAAGAAGGCAATCAGAAAAGTTAGGATAAAACAGGAGAGCAAGAAGAGTGAAGCAGATCAGGCAGCAGAGCAGGGAGGAGCTCAGGTAGGAGTTATAAGAAAAAAGCAATGTCAAATTTATTTATATAGCACTTTAAAAACAGGCATAAAACTGCACCAAAGTGCTGCACAAGAATGACAATAACACAAATGAATAAAAACAGAGTATCAAAACACTAGTTCAATTAAATGCCAAGGAATAAAAATGAGTTTTAAGAAGCGATTTAAAATGATCCAGGCTGTGGGCAGATCTAATTTGGAAAAGTAGATTGTTCCATAGAAGAGGAGCAACAACAGAAAAAGCCTGATCTCCTTTCCTCTTAAGCAACCAAATACAGAAAGAAAATAAAAAGAAGATTTTGAAGATACAGAGTATAGATAGATAAATAAATGATTTAGTAAACAAAATGAAAAATAATGAATTATCTAAAAGCTGGAAAGAAAAGTAGGTGAGAGGAAGTTCATGCAAGGAGGGAGTGAGGATTGTTTTGTGGTCTGTCTGACAGTAGAGAAGTCATGATCATCGCATAAGGCAAGATTTTGATGTAGTTTTAGTTTTCTAAATTCAGAGAACAGTTTTCTCTTTAGAGTGGCTTGTTTAAGTAAGCAAATGATTTATGAGGAATGAAATAATATGGGACGTTTTAAACGTTTCACAACTGCAAAGAGAATAATAATTTGGTGTTGTGACGCCTTGAGTGGACATCCAGAGAGGTTGATAAGCAAGTGTTAAGGTGCCAACCTGAACATTATCCAGCTGAATACCTCAATTTAGGCTTTGATGAGAAAAGAGCAGCTCTCTTCTCATCAAAGCCTAAATTGAGGTATTCAGCTGGATATTAGAGAAGATCTCTGAGGTTGTTCTGGTTCCCTCTGAATCCTGGAGATAAATTATTCACATGTGGTTTTAATTTCATTTCTTATTTCATGGAAACACTGCAACAGTGAAATTGTGTTTTTTTGACATTAGCAGAAAACAAACTGAGATTTGCTGACAGTTGTCATGGAAACCTCCCAGAGTGATGAAGACTCCTCCAGGCCTTCATCGCCGCAGCTTATTCTGGCTGCTGCTGCAGCACCCAGACACCAGCGGCCCTCGGGGGCCCGGCGGTGGCAGTCCGACGCCCCTGAAATTCACGGGGCGTCGGACCGGAGACCCTCGGCTCAAAGAGGTCAAGGAGACGCTGAAGGTCACCATGGAGACGACCTCAGACGGAGCGCTGGACCGACTCCTCCTCAAGAAGTACGCTTTATTTATCTTTCTACTTTATGGCTTTAAAACACTTTTTTCTTTTTATTGGCTTTTTATTTTGTTTTTATTACAAATTCAGATTCTTTTTTGTCATTATTATGAAAAGTTTTAGTTTTTAATTTGGTTTTTATCCAAAATAGTTTCATTATAATAAAACTAATTCTAATTTTATGAGTTCTTTAAAATTCTTCAGAGTAAAAAGTGTTTTTATTTTTGAGAAGGCTATATTTATCTTAAAATAATGTTTTATATGTTGAAGCTTTTTACTTTCACTATGACCTTGAAAAGCATCAAAATGACTCACATCCACTGGGACCAGCTTCCCCTCAGCATGATGCCGCCTCCTCCATGTTTGGACCCGAGGTGTCCCCGTAGCGTTTCCATGGCGACAGCGTTTCTGCTGGTTTCACGTGCAGGTGTAGCAACAGGCTGACGGACGAGGCGGTCACCGACCTCAGAACATTTTACGTTTCTATTTCAAATAGTTTCCAGATGTCGATCAGGATGTTGAAGATTTTCAGTTTTATTTTTCATCTGATCTGTTTGATGATCTGCAGGAACAGAAGAGAGAAAAATACTCTGAGTTCAAGTTACAAGAGTTGAATTCAGCAGAAATATGAAGTATTAATTTCATTTAAAAAGCTTTAAAGAGCATGTTAATGGGGCAAAATGTCATTTTATTCTGTTGTGGTGAAAAAACTTGAGCTAAAATGAGACATGATAGCAGTTCTATAGATTCAGAGCCAAACACTAAAACTTCCTCCGGATCTGTAGCATTAAATCCACTTCAGAACAGATCCAGACGTCCTGAGCAGATCCTCCAGAGAAAAGAAACACAAGATTTGAACTTGGATCATTTGTGACTCAGCTGCTTGGATGTGTGTTTGGCTTTGAAAGGTTTTGTTGTGAAGCAGAAAGTTGATGAAGTTCACAGTGAAGACGACTTCAGTCCACCTGAAACCTGGTTTCACTCAAACCGTCTGATTCACTTTAAGGACGGGAAGTTTCTGATGCAACAGGAAGGAACAAAAGGTCAAAGTTGAAATGAAACAAAGATAAACTCCATGTTGCTCACAGATCTGATGGGATCAGTTTGAACAGCTGTTGTTCCAGGAGAACAGTTTTGTTTTCCAGCTTTTGTTGACGGACAAAAATTTGCATTAGAAGATGAGATAATAACCGACTTTCTTTGGTTTATTTGTGTGGATTTAAAGTCGAACAACTTTAAAGAAAAGCAGTAAAACCTGGAGGAGAAACCTGAGCAGCGTTCTGACAGACCAAACACTGAGAGGAACCAGAGTTTGCATCGTCAAAGTGACGACTGTGAAATCATCTGAATCTTGTGACTCGTTTCCCATCAAATCCCAGACAGGAGAAGCAAAGCCTCACGTCTCCAACATGAAGATGGAACAGGATGCAGGACTTCCACCGAGCGTCACGTCACTCACAGCAGATCAGGAGTCTGGCTCTTCACCTCCACACTACCTAAAACCTGGGACAGCGAGGGGTTAAAGGTCATCTCCAGCACCTTAAATGTGCAACATTTCACTTCATATGAGAGCGTTTCAGTTTAGAGGCCAAAACCAGCCAAGAAGCTTCAGAGTTTTCCTGCAACGTAGCGCTGGTCTATTGGCCTCAGTGAGGCTGGTTTTACTGAAGATGTGTTCAGGGCAGCAGGAAAATTCAGCGCTAATACGGACGGGACCAACGACTCCACCTATGATGATGCTTGGATATGAGTTTATATGTTCAGATCTACATGAGATGAAACAGTCGATTTTCATCACATATCAGCACATTCTCCATCGGTCACCCTGCCGTCTTTCTGGATTTATTCATTACTTACATCATCAATGGAAATTGTTCAACCAGATGTTTATCTTTATTTTAATTCAGATCAAGTCAGCTTACATTACTGTCGTTAAATAAGAGTCACTGCAGGATTTTATTCAGTCTGACCAGAAAAATCTTCCTGTAAGAGTTTAACACAGCAGCTTTATTTTATGATTTTAAACTGTTTTTATTACATATATAACTACAAACAGTTCATAAAAAATGTCAGGATAATATGTGAGTCAGTAAATTGTCAATATGACTCAGGAAGACTGTTAGTTTTTCTCTAAACTCCACATTAAGTGGATATTAAATGTAAACAATGCAGCATTATCAGGACGGTAGTTCCCACTATGGCCACCAGAGGGCGGAAATTCCCCGCTCTGAATATAGAGGTGAGTTTGTAGAGCTGCAGCTGGTTTCTGACTTCTGTTACGTTGATCACGTTTATATCTTTCTCATTATAAATACTAATATTATTATGGTCTGTCTAAAGGACTGACAACTGATTTAATATATAGATGTGTTATTTACATACAGATAACTCATCTATATATCCTAAATAAATTACATATTAATGTTTCCTGATGAAATAAATAACTGGTTTGTTCACCAAGATGCCGAGTTTCCGTTTTAGAGTCAGGAGAATATTTTTGATATATTATTTTTTTCTGGAAAACAGAATAATTATGATAATTTTGCTTCAGAGCCCAATTATATAATTTATATCACATCCTAAGAAAATTACACACTTATGCTTTCTGGTAATATAATAAACTAACAAGCTAAAATGTACTTAGAGGAGAATTTGGTTCCTTGTGTTTTACTTTGAAGGAATCCACAGGAAGTGCTATTCACATATCAGCTCGCTAGCTTTACTCTGGTTGTGTTTACATACTGCGTCCACTAGGGGGCAGAAGGCTAAGTTAGCAGCTAGCTAGTTTCCCGCTCCTGATTGGCTAATGTAGCCCGTGTTGCTTTCTTCGTGTTTCTGCGGTTTTATTTCTTAAATCTTCTTTCTACTTTAACATGAAATCAATGTTTTATCTGTCAGTGTGAACTAGAAGCAGCTCCACAGAGATGAAAACAGCCGCAGAGACTCTGAGCGGAGCTAACGATGCTAACAGGCTCCAGCAGCTGGTTTTACACACAAACTGATTATCAGCAGCTGCAAATTTAAACTCTGATGCTGAACAGCAGCGACTGTCCTTCAGTTCACTGATAATCACTCATTAATTTATTATTAAACTAGTATAAAGGACAAAGGAAATTAATAATCGCTCATTAATTTATTATTAAACTAGTATAAAGGACAAAGGAAATTAATAATCGCTCATTAATTTATTATTAAACTAGTATAAAGAATTTTAGTGTGTAGTTACAGTGTCTGACCACAGGAGGGCGGTAGAGAGCGAGTCTCTTCCAACAAATAAAAGTTAAATAATCTGTTTACTACAGTGCTCAGATATATTTAAAAGCTTCATTGACGTTTTAATTTGATTAATTGTCCTTTAGGTGGTTTTATCCAGCTTGATGCTCTGATCTCAGCTGATCACTAATAAATATATTTTTCTTAATATTTGTAGCTTTTTGAGACTTTGATTCTCAAAGTTACCCACAGTTAATATTTCTGGGATTTTTACAGAATAAAATGTAATTTTTTTTCAAATAAATTTTCATCTACAGTAATAGAAATTGTTACTTTCTAAGTAGTTGTTGTTCACTTTGTGTCTAAATTATTTTAATAATTAATCGCCATATCTAATAACATACAGATATAAAATATATAGATTATTATTCATAGGATTAAGTTAATATCGCTGTTGATATTAGAAACTATTTAGTGAAAAGTTTAAAGTTGATCAGTTTTATGATGGTTGGTTGAGTTCTTACTGCCCTCTGGTGGTGAACTATCATAACTACAGACGTTCTTCATGTAAATTATTCAACCGGATTTTTATCTTTGTTTTAATTTTAAATTTTATAAAGTCAAATCAAGTCAGCTTACATTACTGTCGTTAAATAAGAGTCACTGCAGGACTTTATTCAGTCTGACCAGAAAAATCTTCCTGTAAGAGTTTAACACAGCAGCTTTATTTTATGATTTTAAACTGTTTTTATTACATATATAACTCCAAACGGTTAATAAAAAATGTCAGGATAATATGTGGGTCAGTAAATTGTCAATATGACTCAGGAAGACTGTTAGTTTTTCTCTAACCTCCACATTAAGTGGATAAAATCATCCCAAAAAATCATTGGCTGCCCTCTCCCCTCACTGGAGGACCTGCACAGCGACCGCTGTCTAAGAAAAGCACAACACATCACAAAGGAAACTTCTCACCCCGGACATTCTCTGTTCACACTGCTGCCTTCAGGCAGAAGATACAGAGCAACCAGAACAAGAACCAACTATCTCAGAGACCGTTTCTACCCGATAGCAATAACAAAACTAAATGCAATCAAAAACAACCATTAATCATCATAAATGATGTATGTGAGAATGTGGCTGTTCTTATTTTTCTTTTTTTTTTGCCAGTTATTTGTTGATTCTTGCGTTGTGTGTGAATTGTGAGACAGTTATTTTTTGTTTTTGGGCATGTGCACCGACTGATGGCACCCTTTGAATTTTGTTGTCCTTGTGACAATGACAATAAAGATTTATCTGCAGCATTATCAGGATTGTAGTTCCCACTCTGGCCACCAGAGGGCGGAAATTCCCCGCTCTGAATATAGAGGTGAGTTTGTAGAGCTGCAGCTGGTTTCTGACTTCTGTTACGTTGATCATGTTTATATCTTTCTCATCATAAATATTAACATGGCAAAATAATAAATACAAGGACTTTTTTATGATATTGAATTTTATTCTTTTAAAGAGCTTCATTTTCCTTTTTGTAGTTTTTTTAATGTAATGCCACTCTCGGTGAAGGCATTATGTCCTTTTTGTAGCCAACAACTTTTATTACTCTAACTTGATAAAAAATACAGTTCAAACATTTAATTTCCAAAATGTCTACGGTGTGCTCTGAGAAAAGATTTCAACAATAACTGAAGGAGGGAAAAAAATAAACTTTTGAATCTGGAGTGTTTTAACATTTCACAGAAACAAGAAAGATTCAGGCTTTAAGAGCTAAAATCTTAAAACCTTGAACAGTCAAAGAAAACAGCCAGGTTAGCTTAATTTGCTGACAGGAAATAAGAAAATCTAAATTGTTTTAAGAAATGAACTTGTTTTCTGGACCAATTGGAGGTTCTAGAGGAAGAATTCTGAGAAATCAGTGTTGTAAAAAAATATATATATATTTATATATATATATATATTTCTCCGACTTTGTATTGCTTTTTGAGGCTCTAAAAACCCCGTGTCGATACGGTCAACCAGTTTAATCATTGGGTAATTAACCATTCAGGTAGCAAGGGACCAATTGCTCAAACAGATGTTGCCTGGCATCTAGAGGGATGACTTAACAGCCAAAGAGGTCCTTATCTTCTGCTGAGTCATGAATAATTCATGTGTTGTGTGTGTGTGTTTTTTTTCTTCCAGTGTAAGTTGATCATTCTCCATTTGATGAGACCTGAAACTTTTTCACCTCACCCCGCATGAGGACATAAAATGGAAGTCATGTAACACTGTCGTTTGAAAAATGGATTTTCTGCGTCATTCATGTTTTAAGATATTCCTGTACACAGATATTCTGTACTGTTTTTGGTAGATCGGGTTTGCATACATCAGTCATCTGATGTATCATTGTGTGTGTGTATATATACAATATATACAGTTATTATTTTTTAAAACCTTAAAAAAAACTGTTCATCTGGACTGAAATGGGTTCAGATCCAAACTGATGAAACTTGAATTATGGAAGATGCAGTTATTTTTGGCCTGTTGGATAAACTTTTGCTGCTCATACATGATGCATATTTCAGTGATAACTTAGAAAGTGTTGTTGGTCCATGAAGACCTGTAAAACTCACCAATCATGCTTTTAACCCACTTCTCAGATTTAGCAGGGTTCTATTGTGCTACCAGGCTACCATATGTCTGGATTCGAATTTCTTTCTTTCTGTCTTTTTTGTTGATTTGTGAAGCAGTGTACAGAAAATGTCTGACCTGTTACTTTCTAAACCTTTAATTCAGTTCATTATTCCAAGTTGGGAAGCCTTTGGCAGCTCAGAGACGGCCGTCGTTTATCTCAGTCTTTCCAAATGTCCCAATTCAAAGGTACCTCAATTCAAGCTTGAAGTACCTGGAGACCAATCAGAATTGCCTGACATTTTTCCATACTAAACAGAGCAGACTGGTTGATAATGTTTTCCAGTTGAAAATGAAGTGAAATCCACATGGCTTGATTTCTCCCATTAAAAGAGTTTTTTTTTTCTTGTGCTTTATAAAACTTCTGCTGATTCCAGGAGCATATGAGTTTGTCCATGTAAATATGTCTATTGTCATCCAAGTCTGATGGGGTGCACATGTGTTTATGATGTAAGTCAGTCCATGTATTTTGTCTCTTGAGCAATTTTCCATCTTATTTGCAAAAGGTTATTCTGTATGTGTGTGTGTGACAAAACCAGATATGCTTTTGGAGTGTACAGCGAGCCTGAATGGGGGAAGCGAGTGTTTTAAAGCAAAAGCTTGGTACGTCAAGGAGATTAATGTCCTGCTATTGTCTCCAGCTCTCATCAGAACACTTTTATCTCCAGAAAATGACGGAGCTTGCACTTTTCATTATGTACGTTAGGTAGCGAGCGGTGCTTCACTCCCCGTCTCGGGCCCTTACTTCCCCTTTCACAAAAGGATTGCTATTTGGGGTGAATGTGAATTTGGTGTGTGTGTGTGATTTATACATGATTAAAAGCTTCAGTATCTGGAGAGGAGTCCGTGTGTGTTGCTATATGCAGGCCTTACTTGTCATTTCTGGCTTCTGAATACTAATTCAACACGATAATTGATGTTTCAGGACTTGCAAATATGGATCTGGAGAATATGGATTACTCTGGAGGGGCCATCAATTGTTTAAAGTGTCTCTGAAAAATAGGATGGCATTTGTTTTTAATTCTTCCTTCCAGACACATCACTGTTTTTTTGGTCATGTGTACTTAGTATTAAAATGATGCGGAAGCAACACACATCAGAGAATGAAAATCTTGCAATAGGTACTGTATATGTATATATTTTTTCCATTCAATGACTCTATTTTTTTAAAAAACAATCTGACCATCAGAGAGGTTAAATTCCTGAATTAAAATTTTGTTTTGCTTTCCTTCTGACACAGCAAAATCTTTCTTGGCATAATGTATGCTGTGAATCATGACCACACCATGCATCTAGCATACAGACTTTTTAATGAACAGAGAATACTTAAAGCAGATTGTTAACTTAAGTTAACCTTTTTACCTGGTGAAGGCTTTTACTAAAAATTGACCAAGTTGACACCATAAATATAACTCCTTGTGCCGGGAGTTATCATAAAAGGGGGCAGTTCAATAAATGTGATTAGCTGAAGGCGGCTGGAAACACTGAAAAACCATCTTCAGCCATCCCTTATTGAAATTCAAAAATTATTTATTGATTCCAAAGGGAAATTAAACTTACCTCATTAATTCAACTTCTTCAAAGAGTTGGGTGTTGGCATTAAAGATCTTTCCTGGCGGTATGTCTGAAATCGAATTTGAAGAAGCCTCTGACTGAAGACACCATTTTTCCAGGACACTCATGAAGCGGATGGTCATGGTTGTCCATAATTTTCTTGATCCTTTTTGCATTATCTCCAAACGTTATACAGTCGACCCCAAAACATAACCAGCATTCTTTATCAGGATTTTGAGCCTTTTTATGTTTCTGGGTCTGATGCTGCTACACCAACAGCTGCCTGCAGAAGAGATGAGACCTTTAGATTGCTCAAAAATTACATTCTCCTCTGCCCCTTCTTGTAGACGGCCTCCCTACTGCATCTGCAGTCTGGTGTTCAGGTGAACACAAGGGTATTCATATTCCTCAACCATCTCCACTTCTTCTGCCATGATGGGAACAATGTTTGAGCTAATCCTGTTCCTCCTGAAATCTACAATCATCACATTTCTTTTGTTCACATTCAAGATGAGACGATTGTTCCCACACCGATACACAAAGCAGTTCGCCAGTGTATATTAGAATTATTTTTAAATCAGTTGTGGTTTATCATGTTGTGGCTGAAATTAATTTTCAAACATGCTGCGTTTTGGAACAAATAAGTGTGGTATCAACTTCCAGCCTTTCAAAACCAAAAAACAAAGCACTTTATAGCTTATTAAAAAATGATGGCATTCATCATTTGACTGGGTCTAAATAAGATTTTTTGTGCAAACCAGAACATTCTAATTAAACCTCAGCTATCGAAGTATGCTGATTCTTTGATACAAATTCACATTTTGAGGCAGGTGCAATATTAAGGGATTCAAAGGTTTTCAAGACCTGCTTAAGGGATTGTTTTAAAAGATCACGTTCCTGGGTCCAAACTTGTGGTATTTGTAGAAGTTCGAGCGTCAAGGTTGCCAGGTGCTTGGATGGCACACTGGATAAAGACTGTGCTTTGGTCCCGATGGTTCTTAGTTCAAGACCAGCGTGGTTTTAATAGTTCACAAGGAAAACTGACTATGTGGTATTTGTAGAAGTTCGAGCATCACGGTTGCCAGTTGCTTGGATGGCACACTGGATAAAGACTGTGCTTTGGTCCCGATGGTTCTTAGTTCAAGACCAGCTTGGTTTTAAAATTTCACAAGGAAAACTGACTATGTGGTATTTGTAGAAGTTCGAGCGTCAAGGTTGCCAGTTGCTTGGATGGCACACTGGATAAAGACTGAGCGATGGTTCTTAGTTCAAGACCAGCATGGTTTTAAAATTTCACAAGGAAAACTGACTATGTGGTATTTGTAGAAGTTCGAGCGTCAAGGTTGCCAGTTCCTTGGATGGCACACTGGATAAAGACTGAGCTTTGGTCCCGATGGTTCTTAGTTCAAGACCAGCTTGGTTTTAAAATTTCACAAGGAAAACTGACTATGTGGTATTTGTAGAAGTTCGAGCGTCAAGGTTGCCAGTTGCTTGGATGGCACACTGGATAAAGACTGAGCTTTGGTCCCGATGGTTCTTAGTTCAAGACCAGCATGGTTTTAAAATTTCACAAGGAAAACTGACTATGTGGTATTTGTAGAAGTTCGAGCGTTAAGGTTGCCAGTTGCTTGGATGGCACACTGGATAAAGACTGAGCGTTGGTCCCGATGGTTCTTAGTTCAAGACCAGCATGGTTTTAAAATTTCACAAGGAAAACTGACTATGTGGTATTTGTAGAAGTTCGAGCGTCAAGGTTGCCAGTTGCTTGGATGGCACACTGGATAAAGACTGAGCGATGGTTCTTAGTTCAAGACCAGCATGGTTTTAAAATTTCACAAGGAAAACTGACTATGTGGTATTTGTAGAAGTTCGAGCGTCAAGGTTGCCAGTTCCTTGGATGGCACACTGGATAAAGACTGAGCTTTGGTCCCGATGGTTCTTAGTTCAAGACCAGCTTGGTTTTAAAATTTCACAAGGAAAACTGACTATGTGGTATTTGTAGAAGTTCGAGCGTCAAGGTTGCCAGTTGCTTGGATGGCACACTGGATAAAGACTGAGCTTTGGTCCCGATGGTTCTTAGTTCAAGACCAGCATGGTTTTAAAATTTCACAAGGAAAACTGACTATGTGGTATTTGTAGAAGTTCGAGCGTTAAGGTTGCCAGTTGCTTGGATGGCACACTGGATAAAGACTGAGCGTTGGTCCCGATGGTTCTTAGTTCAAGACCAGCATGGTTTTAAAATTTCACAAGGAAAACTGACTATGTGGTATTTGTAGAAGTTCGAGCATCAAGGTTGCCAGTTCCTTGGATGGCACACTGGATAAAGACTGAGCTTTGGTCCCGATGGTTCTTAGTTCAAGACCAGCTTGGTTTTAAAATTTCACAAGGAAAACTGACTATGTGGTATTTGTAGAAGTTCGAGCGTCAAGGTTGCCAGTTGCTTGGATGGCACACTGGATAAAGACTGGGCTTTGGTCCCGATGGTTCTTAGTTCAAGACCAGCATGGTTTTAAAATTTCACAAGGAAAACTGACTATGTGGTATTTGTAGAAGTTCGAGCGTTAAGGTTGCCAGTTGCTTGGATGGCACACTGGATAAAGACTGAGCTTTGGTCTCGATGGTTCTTAGTTCAAGACCAGCATGGTTTTAAAATTTCACAAGGGAAACTGACTATGGGGGGACACTCTTCTTGTCCCCTCCCCCCCTAGACACTACTAGAAGAGTGTCCCCCCTCCCCCCCTACGGGGGGGAGGGTGGACACTCTTCTTGTCTCCTCCTCCTCCTCCTACACACTACTAGAAGAGTGTTCCCCTCCCCCCCGTAGGGGGGGAGGGGAACACTCTTCTTGTGCCCCCCCTTCTCCTCCTCTCCCCCCACTCTTCATTTCCCCCCCTTCTCCTCTCCCCCCCACTCTTCTTCCCCCCCTCCCCCACTCTTCTTCACCCCCCGTCTTCTTCTTGTCCCCCCCCTTCTCCTCCTCTCCCCCCACTCTTCTTTCCCCCCCCTTCTCCTCTCCCCCCCAAACCCCCCCACTTCTTCTCCTTGTCCCCCCCAACTCTTCTCCTCTCCCCCCCCCCCTTACCCCCCCCCCCCCGGGTTGGAGGGGGGGGAATTACCTGTTCATCCTAACAATATTTTACAGCAAAACCATGCCTTAAGCAGGTCTTGAACTAAGAACCATCGGGACCAAAGCTCAGTCTTTATCCAGTGTGCCATCCAAGCAACTGGCATCCTTGACGCTTGAACTTCTACAAATACCACATAGTCAGTTTTCCTTGTGAAAATTTAAAACCATGCAGGTCTTGAACTAAGAACCAGTGGGACCAAAGCACAGTCTTTATCCAGTGTGCCATTCAAGCAACTGGCATCCTTGACGCTTGAACTTCTACAAATACCACATAGTCAGTTTTCCTTGTGAAAATTTAAAACCATGCAGGTCTTGAACTAAGAACCATCGGGACCAAAGCACAGTCTTTATCCAGTGTGCCATCCAAGCACCTGGCAACCTAGACGCTCAAACTTCTACAAATACCACAAATATGATTCACTATCATCCTTTGATTTTATTTCTGGCTGAAATGCTTTCATGGCAATTAACAGCAAGTATAAAGGTTTTGTATTTTTTCGTAAAGTTTCACTACACATTGACTTTCTTTTCATCCCGGGTTGTAGAAAAATATATTAGACTCTTTATGAGGACATTAGTTACAATGCAAATAACACCCAATTTTTACAACAAATGCTTAATGTCACTGACCCACCCGTTACATTTTCATCTCTCCTGAAAATATTTTCCACAATGTTGGGAGTGCAAATTTGAACATTTCTAATGAAAACATGACTTTTCGTTTGTCCTGTTTACAAAAAAGTTGGGAGAACTCCAACTTTTAAAGGTCGGTATCTGTCGGAAACAGGACTTGAACCTAGTATTTTTAGGTACTAAGCACATATGTAATCCACTGCGCTATCCAAGTTAGGATAGTTTTGTTCATTAAGTTGCTTTCCACTGGAAAAATTTAAAGTTCTATCCCTGGCTGAAGTATGCTCATACTGCACCATTCCTAAACAACAAATTACCTTTTGTTTTCCCACTTACGTTCACAAAAAGTGGGGAGCATTTGTGTGTACATGTGCTTAAACATTTAAGTTGTAACTATGGTTGAGCACTTATCTTGGAGAAAAGAGTCACTGCTCATTAATACCTTAAGTAGCAAATTTGACAACCACTGCTATTCTGGTACTTACCACACTCAAAGCAGTCAATGTAATTGCTAAAAAATACTTGATATTATTATCACAGCAAAGTTGAGAGGCACCATGCTATTCTGCAGTTCATTTTGACATGTATGGTCTGGTTTCTTGGTGACTTAATTTAGATATTAACACATACGCATGCTCAGAGTTAGAACAAAACATGCACAGGGTTGTGGGTTGTGTACATATTATGGTTAGCACAAACCTTAGGTTTTTCAACATGAGAAAACATTAAAAAAATATTCCATATGGCAAACGTCTGTGACATTGATTTGTAGATAGATTATTGATGTTGGTAGCGGATCCATCAGCAACATGATGAAGGGCTCCAGCATTGGGTAAGTCGATGGATGGATGCAGCATCTTCAATTCTATGAAACGTCATCGTAAAAAGAAGGTTGGTAAAGCTATATTTGGGTATGATCCCCTGCACCAAGAAAAAAAAACAAGCATTGATTACATACATACATAGAATCAAACTTAACTGAAGAGCGCAGCAGTTTTTTTCTTTGGTGTGAAACAATTAGAAATATTCTCAAACAGCTTTAGTTTTTGTCTTTGGAGAGACAAAACCAGCCAGGCACAGGCATCACCTTATTCTCTCAAGCTGCAGTGTTGGCACCCGAGTTCCCATCCCACCTGCATCCATGTGACATAAAATATGCTACAGACTCCGATTTTAGCAGTATATTGCTAGTTGCCTGTTTTACATTGCTCGTTCTGCTTACAAAAAGAAGAAATTTATGTTTTTATTTGATCAGAAAGGACCAACTCATTTCGTTATTTCCATCTGATCAGTGCAATGTTCAGATAGCTCCAATTGCACTGTGATATGGCAGCATCTGCAACACAAAAAGTACATCAATCATTTCAATTCTATCACAGATACATTTCAATTGATCCTAGTTAAACAATACAGCAAGGTTAATTTGGCAGATGGTATTGAGTTATTGATTTTCATCATTCACTCCTCCCGGATGAGCACGTAGCAACAGCAGGAAACCGCTTGCATTGAGTTGTTGACTTTAAAGTGGTCCGTCATGCAAGTGGTGACAGTGGAATGGAAAAACTCTCCTTAAACTGGAAGACACCTCCAGCAGAACCCGGCTCAATACAAGCGATGACGACCGACTGGGGATTGGAGCAGATACACACACACCCGAAAAAACAAACAAACAAAAAAAGCAGAACTGATGTTGGATTATTTTTGATGTTCATAAAAAGTTAAGAGCAGAATATGAAGAAGGATTTGCTGATGACAGCATTATCTCAACCAATGTCCTCTTCCAGTACGGCCCCACAGCCGAAACTGAATGCTTCATCAGGTGCAGTTTCTGTGGAGAGAAAAATAAATGAACGAAAACAAAAAAAAAGTTAGTTCAATTAACAGCAAATATCTTTTTGTGGTTCTCCTTCTCCTAATAACATGAAGGGGAAAAAAGACTGAAAATCCAGATTAATGTGCTCTATTCTGAACAACACATATTACAATTTTCAAAGCCAAGCAGAAAAAGAGGAAGCAACTTAGAAATATTGCTGGCGCCAAACAGCCACACAGTTGACTGGGTAAGGCTATGATTAAAGGCAACAGTAGAGTTGCCAGAGACCTGGCAAGTCTCACACCGCAGATCCGATGAGGCGACTGACAGGGAGAACCCCTCACCTGGACGAATCAGCGTGGCCGGCTCTGAGCCGAAACCCACCTTCAACCTCAACACCTGCTCCACCAAAGAAAAACAAACAAGCAGCTGCAACCAAAACGGTTCCACCGACCCCGCTCCCAAGGACAGAGCGACCAGCCCGGGCCTCAAAACATTCTGACTCTGTGGGAATCCCACTGATAAACAGATTTTCTGTACTCCAGCCTGAGCCTCTGAGTGAAACCTCGCTTTCAAACATCAACAATGAGGCAAGTCTAACACATCCACCCCCCAAAGCTCCAAAGGACAAAGCGGCTACCAGGAAAACGAAAGGTATGCCAAAAGTGCTTATTGTTGGAGATGAGGCAGTAAATGGAATCAGTCACGTTTGCAATCCCAAGAAAACGAGAGTGATTTCTTTTCCTGGTGACACTGTATCTGATTTAACTCATAAAGTTCTCTCGCTAACCGCTGATCAGCCAGATATTGAGTCCTTAGTTGTGCATGTTGGAGCCAACGATCTGGCAAAGCAGAAATCTGAGATTCTGAAAAAGGACTTTAATATTCTTCTGAACACTATGGGAAAGTTAAAAATGAAGTTATTTCTCAGTGGTCCAATTCCATCACCTCAATGGGGAGACGAAAAACACTCCAGGCTGGACATGATAAACAAATGGCTGATTAAAAGCTGCTCTGCCAGCTCAGTGACCTTCATCGATAACCTCTGGATCTATTGGCAGCGCTTTCACCTTTTTGGAAGAAGTGGACGCAATCTTAATAAACATGGGATAAAGCTGCTCACTGCAAATCTTTCTCACTTTATCAACAAGGACAGCAACGTGATCATCGCTTCAGAAGAACAGGCTCAAGGATTTCTGACTAGGAAGAAACCTTATCAGGAACAAAAACAAGTTGATACATCGACTGGAGACGGAGCGACTGGTTCCCGTCCTCCTTCTCTGCTCACCCACTCATTCACAGGATTCACAAGATACACATGGAGAAATGTCTTCTGGACCGGAGTTTTTTAAATTTACAGATGGAATGAATCAACAGGTTGTACTTGGGACGTCGCTCCTTAGCGCTCACGTAGCAGACCTCACTTCATTTAAGCCACCTGACTCTAACGTCCCAGAGGATCCATCACTCTGCGTTTCTGAGGTCCGAGGCCGGGGTCCAGACTTTATCTTTACACCCTTCTTGCTCCAGAATGTGTCTGGCCCCTCGGCACTGCAGAACAGGACTTTACCTGTCTGGATAACTACAAGAAAATTTACAAGAAACAGAAACATAAAATACAGGGGACATAATTCAAACATCAGACTGATCCCCTGCCTAAAGGAACCTCAGACTGAAGAACTCTTGGCCTCCAAGTCACTTAAACTAGCTCTTTTAAATACCAGATCTCTCTGTGCTAAAGCTCTATTAATTAATGATTTCATCACTGAGCATAATATCGATGTTATGTTTCTGACAGAAACATGGTTGAATGATAATAATGAATCGATCGTACTAATTGAATCTGCGCCTCCTAACTACAATTTCTTCAGTGAGAATAGAAAACACAAAAAAGGAGGAGGCGTGGCTTCAATATTTAAGAATACCATAAATTAAAATCTCTTTGGGTCACTTCACCTCTTTTGAGTATCTTGGAATTGAGGTTAAAGGCCACAAACGAACTTTGACAGTAACTCTATACAAAACTCCAACTTTTGTGGGAAATTTCTTTACTGACTTGAATGAACTTCTATCTTATATGTATTGATTATGATTGTTTAATAATTGTTGGTGATTTCAACATTCATGTTGACAACCCCCAAGACAGAGGGGCAAAAAAGCTCGCTAATATTTTAGAGACTTTTGGTCTAACACAACATGTCAAACAAGCAACACACACTCAAGGACACACACTGGACCTGGTTATCAGTAAGGGTGTGAATATTTCCAATCTCTCTGTAACTGATGTCGCCTGTCGGATCACTTCCTGTTATCTTTGAAAGTTCTTTATCTTTTAACCCACTTGGACAAACAGCAACCATCACAAAACGTTCTCTCACTGAAAACACAGCAGAAACTTTTAATCAAATCTACTCTTCTTCCTCACCCTTAAGCTGTAATGATGTAGATAAGTTGGTAAATGATTTTCAGTCTAAAGTCTCAGATATTATTGATTCCATTGCCCCAATAAAAATGAAGGTTTTGTCTGGTAAAAAGAAATCTCCATGGAGGAATGCACAAACCGCCTGAATTCCAATGTATTGCTGCCTGCAACCAGTTTTCCAGCTTCTTTTCAGAGAAAATTAAAAAAATCATAGCATTAATCTGTACATCCACTATAAAGTCAGTACCAATGCTGTGCCCAAACAAAACAAATACAGGAAAAATTACCCAATTTCAACTACTTAATTATAAAACCCTACAGGAAATTATAAGTCAACTAAGCTCCAGTTCCTGCTGTCTGGATGTTTTACCCTCACATTTCTTTAAGAAAGTCCTGCCTGTTATTGCTGCTGATCTGATCCAAATAGTAACTCATCGCTCTCATCAGGCGTTTTCCCCCAGGCTTTGAAAACAGCAGTAATCAAACCACTTATAAAAAAGAACAATCTGGACAAATCACTAATGCAGAATTACAGGCCGACCTTTGACCTCCCATTCATCAGCAAAGTTATTGAAAAAGCTGTGTGTAAACAATTAACTAGCTTCCTAACTATAACCAATGTCATGTTCCGGGGTCTTTTAGCTCCTTTGTGGAGTTTTTGTGCATGCACTTGTTTTTCTCCACCACTAGATGGCGCCTTTACCATTCCGTCGGAGGGCGTGGATGACGTCATCCCACACCTGATGCGAGTTTTGGCTCATCAGCGAGATGTTCAAGAGGAGCTGACTGCCAGTCCTTCGGCGCCTGAGTGTTAGCCAGTCACGGTACCTCTGAGCCCCTAGAAGCTTGCTTCTGGTTTGCCTTGTTGATCTGCTCCTAGTGAAAGTTTTCTTTGTTGCTTCTCCTGCCTCCAGGTGTTTCCTCCTGGCTCCTCTACAACCGCTGATCCTGAGCCTACCTGTCCGCCCTCCGACGTACTCCCTTTGCCTCCTGGATCCCCGCTGTCAGACAAGACGACCACCTGGAACCTCTGAGAACTAAAACCCCGGACGCTGCAGTTACCCTCTCACTTCTCTAACCTGCCGATCACAAGTAAGATCTGCCCCTTCACTCTTAACGTTGTCATTTTCTACAAACCTGAACTCATCACCTCCCTCTGCCTCTCTAGTGAACTGTTTGTTCCCTGAACCAGCCTCTCTCCCTGGACCCGACCCAACTATTCCTGCCAGCAGTGTTTTCAATAAATTTATCTTTATTTTCACATTCAACAAAGTTTTCTTTGTTGCTTCTCCTGCCTCCAGGTGTTTCCTCCTGGCTCCTCTACAACCGCTGATCCTGAGCCTACCTGTCCGCCCTCCGACGTACTCCCTTTGCCTCCTGGATCCCCCTGTCAGACAAGACGACCACCTGGAACCTCTGAGAACTAAAACCCCGGACGCTGCAGTTACCCTCTCACTTCTCTAACCTGCCGATCACAAGTAAGATCTGCCCCTTCACTCTTAACGTTGTCATTTCCTACAAACCTGAACTCATCACCTCCCTCTGCCTCTCTAGTGAACTGTTTGTTCCCTGGACCCGACCCAACTATTCCTGCCAGCAGTGTTTTCAATAAATTTATCTTTATTTTCACATTGCTCTCCTGTGTGATGTTCTGCATGTGGGCTTGAAAAACGCACCCATCATGACAACCAACCTCTTTCACTCCTTCCAGTCTGGATTCCATGGTTACCACAGCACAGAGACCGCCCTCGTAAAAGTGTTCAGTGACATCCATATAAATACGGACTGTGGCAGAACCACAGTGCTGGTTCTGTTGGACCTCAGTGCAGCTTTTGACACTGTTGACCATGACATATTACTGAATCGACTGGAGAGTTGGGTCAGACTCTCCGGTCCAGTGCTTAACTGGTTTGAATCCTACATAAAGAACAGGGATTTCTTTGTTCCAATTGAAAACTTTTTGTCAAAGGTCACATGTGGGGTACCCCAAGGTTCAATCCTAGGACCCCTTTTTATTCAATATTTATATGCTCCCACTAGCTCAGGTTATAACAGGAAATAATATTAGCTACCATAACTATGCAGATGACACACAGCTCTACATTACGATGTCACCAGGTGACTCAGAGCCCATCCAATCACTGAACAGATGCTTAGAACAGATAAATGTGTGGATGTGCCAAAACTTTCTCCAGCTGAACAGAAACAAAACTGAAGTTATTATTTTTGGACCTAAAGAGGAACGATCTAGAGTCAATGCACAGCTTCAGTTATTACAACTGAAAACCAGCGATCAGCCCAAAACCTGGGAGTAGTGATGGACTCTGACCTGAACCTCCAGAGCCACATAAAGACAGTTACAAAGTCGGTCTTCTATCACCTGAAGAACATTTCCAGGATTAAAGGACTAATGTCTCAGCCAGATCTAGAGAAACTCATCCATGCGTTCATCTTCAGTTGTATTGATTATTGCAACAGCGTCTTCACAGGTCTGTCCAACAAATCAATCAAACAGCTGCAGCTGATCCAGAATGCTGCTGCTGGCGTTCTCACTAAAACCAGGAAGATAGAGCACATAACACCAGTTTTAAAGTCCCTACACTGGCTCCCTGTAGCTCAAAGAATAGACTTTAAAATACTTTTGCTAGTTTATAAATTACTGAACGGCTTAGCAGCACAATACATTAAAGATCTGCTGTTGTTGTATCAACCTTCCAGACCTCTCAGGTCTTCCGGTTCTGGTCTGCTCTGCATCCCCAGAACCAGAACCAAACGAGGAGAAGCAGCTTTCAGCATCTATGCACCACAAATTTGGAACAAACTTCCAGAAAACTGTAAAACAGCTGAAACACTGACTTCTTTTAAATCTCAACTGAAAACCTACCTGTTTAGAATTGTGCTGTGGTGTTTGGAAATTACAGTAAGGAAAGAGAAGAAATCTTTCCATTATGACCTGTTCTGAATACAAAATTCAGCATTTCAGTAATACACTGACTAATAAAAGAAGGGGATCTCCGCAGTCACTAACAGGGAGGTTCCTGGATGTGGGAGGAGTTTGTGTAAGAGGTGATTGGTTAAATTAACTAATAAAAGAAGAAGGGGATCCATGTGTGAGGTTGGAAGTTGCATGAAATAGAAGACACTGAAGCTGCAGATGTGCCAATAAAAACATGAATAACAATTTGACTTCGATAATAGGATCATGAGAAGTATAAGACTATAAATTCACAACATGTTAAAAGGGAACATCAAACAGCAATACGCAATTACTTGTCTTAAGGAAATAAAGAAAGAAAAATCCCCTTTCTTAAAATAACGTTTTACATTTCTTTAGATTGCTTTCACTTTCGCTAGCAGGTCAAAGAATTATATTTTAATTGATGTTATTGCAGTAAATGGTACACCTACAAAAGAACAATTTTATAACTTGGATGTACGTAAATCTTTATCTGTGTCCTCTGGAAGCAAAAGTTCTCCTCCGCCCCCAAAAGCTGCGACCTCTGGTTTGTTAGACATGTTAAGTCGGAAGCTTAAAATATTTTATGTAGTAAAAAAAAGATTAGTCTTAAAAGAATTATTGATTATAGTCCTGCAGATAAATATTGCATTTCCCACATGATTTAACACTTTCTACGACCTGGGTTGTTTGTAGAAATTTGGTAGTATGGAAGCTTTCATGTTTCACATCCACAACTTCCACTTACACCTAAGAACTTCCCCTTAAATTCACGGGTCACACAAACTCCGCCCACAAACAACGCTCCTTATCTTACTGCAGAGATCTTTGTTTGAATAAAAAAATGCTCTATAAAACTGCAAAAGTGGACAAAAACATTGTCAAATAATAGGAAATTATCTAAGACAGGGACATTTTCAAATCAATATTTAAACTAGTTAAACCAATCGGCACAAACAAAGCTATCTTAAGGAAATGGCATAGCAAAAATAAGAGATATCGGCCGCTGCTGTGCAAATAGTCCACCTTTTTCTTTTTTTTATGTCAATGCTTTCAGCAGTTGCAGAACTTCTAAAACAGGCAATTATCTATTTCCGAGAACAAAGCATGCACAAATCAAATGCTTCTCTTTGGAAAAGTTAGTGCATTGATTGGAGAAAAATGGAGGGAAGTGATTAGTTTAGTTCGCAAGTGATTGATTATGTGGTCAGGAAACTGTGTCTTTACAACAACCACCAGTGGGGCTTAGAGATCAGAAAGGAACTTCAAGTGGGTCCTCCAATTCTGCTTTGCTCAAATTAGGACATCTTAAAGGAATTAAATTAATAGTCTTCAAAATTAACACTGATTTGCACTGTTCTTTGTAAGGTTTGATTAAAATAAACTTAATATATGAATTTAAAAGAATAAACATTCTCCAGCAAAGAACTGTCACTATCTCGAGGAATGAAAGATGAAGTTTAGCTTCCTTTTAGATCTGCAGTGGTGACTAAGGGTTTGCATACTGTTCCTCTTGGGGAAACGATGCATACACACACACTCTTGACCTAAATTTACTGCTGACCACAACACTTCTTCCTATACATACCAAAGGCCTACATAAATGCAAACCAACACCAAATAATTTGCAGCATTACTGGTATAGTGGAACAGTCAACCTCTCTAGAAAAAATGCTTTCAATTGTCTTGTTAAGACAATTGATAGCGGATATGAATAGATAGGTTGGGTCTTTATCTTAAGGAATGTGTGCCAATGGAAAACAGCTGAAATTGTAAAAGTCGCTGCTCCTTTTGGGTGTTCCTACTCTGTAGTGATATGTTTTTCACAAAAGGGATCCACAGAAACAATGGCATATAAGCAATAAAGTGATTGTTGGCAAAGTGAAGGCTGGTTTGCATAGCAAAAGACCAGTTAGAAGACACCTGATGACCCCTGTCTATTGGCAAACAACAATGGACACATGAGCATAGCAAAAAACAGCAATCAAAGAAAGCATCCTGGGTTTTTGAGTCACGTTGATCTGGTGGGTGTGCATTACACTCTGCACTACGGAGAGAAGGTCAGCTGGTGGGGGCAGTGCAATGGTTTAGGAAATGTTTTTTGCTGAGACATCTATAGTCCTACCAGTCACAAAGACGCTACTTTGACTTGTACCACCTACCAACATGTTGGAGACCATTCAGACACTTTAAACATTGATTCCCTGATGGCAGTCAAAGAAGTATACAAAGTTCAATTCAGTCTTCATCTTCAATTCAGCGTGTGGTGTAGATCGTTTTTCTTGCTTGCACGGTAGATGTTTTCTGCATTATTGTAGCTAATGCTTATTAAGTTAAGTTATGAGAAGAAACATAACAAATATGAACTTTTCTGAGATTAGCAAATGGCTGCAATGAAAGAGTGAGAAATTTAAAGGGGTATGAATACGTTTCATTCATTAATTCACCAGGGACTTTGATTTTCCTCATTAAAACAAAATCAGAGTAAAGGAAAAACATGGATATTTGAAATGTCCGTGATTGTATTCAGTGACTCAAATATAAAATACATAAAACAACTTTCCTAGCAAGTTGGCAAACAGCTGTTGAAATTATTGCTGTGATTCAACCAACAATTTTATGATTTTCTAATGAGCAAACATTTAAAACCAGAAAGACTCAGAAATGGAGCGATGGTCAGAAAGAGGTCAAGTTTTCCATATTAAAGAAAGTCCATAAAGTAACGCATTTGATCCAAAATGTCTGATTCAATCTGGATTTTCTACTGATAAAAGCCCAGAGAAATCCTCTCTGATCAATAAATTATAGACTTCATATTGAAATATTTTCCATCCACCAATCAGGAACCCAGATATCTCAGCCGGGCCACAAACACTCAGGACCTACTGGTACCAGTTTGACTCCAAACTGGGAGCAAACTCAGCTTGTTGTCTGGGTTACAGATGAAAACTCAGAGAAAATCAGAGTTCCTGATTGAAACCAGGTGCTGCAGCTCTGCATCATAACCAGAACCAGAACCAGAACCAGGCCCAGTTCTGGTTCTGGTTCTGTCCAGCAGCTCAAAGAGAGAAAACCCAGTCAGGACTGGAAACCAGAAGAATGTGGAGTTAAAACTCACCTGATCAGATCTTTGCTTCTCCTTCTGTTCACACAAACCGAGTCGGAACGAACTGGACCCGATTCTCCAGAACTTGAACCGGACCCACCTGAGGCTCCGCCCCCTCTCACAGCAGAGGTGTGTTGCTAATGAGAAGAATCCTGTCTGATCATCACTACCACGAAATAAATGGAAAATAACAACCAGTTCACATTTCAGTTTAAAGATTATTTATGTTTAAACATTTCAAGATTTTTTTTCCATTACTATTTCATTAAATTAATAAAGATTTTCAAGTTGATCAGATTCAGTTTTATCTATAAAGACTTTTATAAAATAGCCAAAGCTGCACCAAGTTTCTGCTCAGCAACACAATAAACCACTAATAATAGTTTCTGCTTGTTCTAATCCTCAGCGCTCACGTAGCAGAGCTCACTTCATTTAAGCCTCCTGCCTCTGACTCCCCCAGAGGATCCATCACTCTGCGTCTCTGAGGTCTGAGTCCGGGTCCAGAAAATTATCTTTACACCCGTCTGGCCCCCCGGCACTGCAGAACAGGACATTACCTGTCCAGATCGCTAAAAAAAAACAATTACAAAAAAACAGAAATATAAAATACAGCGGACCTAATTCAAACCTAATTCAACATTTATAAAGAATCCTATGTTTTTTTTACGTGCACCCCTTCAAATAAAGTCTTACCAAATTTACTTCCTTGCAACCACATTGTTTTAAATAATATCACACTTGTACAAGTACCGCTAAGCGGATTTTGCTTACAAAATTATGATAACAGGTAACGAGCTGGACTCGAACCCAGGATGCACGTGTCCAAAGCACAGACACTATCCATTGTGCCAACCAAGCAACTGAAAACTGATCGATTCAAACTTGTACAAGTACCACTAAATTGGTTTTGCTTGGATTTGAATCCAGGGTCAATGTTTTTCAAAGCATAGACACAAACCACGGTTCCTAACAAGCAACCGATTTCTATAAAAATAATAAAATAATTATAATAAAAATCTATTTCAGATGGAGTTTCCTATTAAAACAATCATATAGAACATCAGGTAATTCTTTTCATTTTTAATCAAGAAATTAATAAAACCTTTATCAACATTAGACCACACGCCTTTCACAACAATAAATACTGTAGGATTATTTGTTTTGGACAGAAACTCAGGAGGCTCCTTTACCTTGTTCATTAGGCTGAAGAAGTTCATCCGGAGTGAAGTGAAGGCTGGAAACTTCGCTGTGTGAAGAAAGCAATGTTCATAGTATGGTTTTATTTTCGTCTGAAACAACACTTTGTCTTTTCTAGCTGTCATGAGAACTCAAAGCGGAAAACAAGAGCCGCATTTGCGTTGTGAAGTCAGCGCGGCAGGTGCAAAGAGCCCACTGTAATGAACAAAGATGATTTTCTTTTTGTTCCTCTACCGCCCTCTTGCGGTCGCAGCTGATAATGATCCATTTAGCAAGCAAATGCTAAGATGACGTTCGGCGTCCAAACAACAATGAGAAGAATCATGGATGAAAAAGCCACATTTCAGCACAAGTTTTAAACATTATTCAATACACAACTTATTGTTTCTATATTCTGTTTCACATCTTTCAGAAAGTAACCGATAATAATAACTAAATGTCTATAATACTTGTGGTTTTCTTTACATAACTTCTAAACAAATCAAATCATAAAAACGCTGATGACTGCAGACCGCTTCTGTACAACCAAGGTCTAGCTAAACGCCTTTTAAAATCTGTTGGTTTGAACATTAACTGACCTGTAGGAGACACACACACACACCCACACACACACACACTGACCTGCTCACAGAAATGTTATAATACAGTGCAGTAAACTGTTCGGTTCACATTACTGAACCCTGACTTCCTGAAGAAACTCAGAGTTTGTTGAATCTCACTTCTGTTCTGAAATGTTTTTTGTTCTTCAGAAACTTTTCGCGTCTGGAGAAACCGCTGAAGCTCCATCAGAACCCAAACTGCAGCGAGTTCAGATCTGAACCAGAACCTGGACTCGACTCAAACCAGCCGACACGCTCCCGCTGGAAACCTCGCCCTCCATGTCTGCTGGTGGCGCATTCATGTTTTACTGGAAAACGCCAGACTCTCTGACAAGATGAAGAATTTCTCCAGAAACCTCCAGGATTCCCTGAACTCGTTTGTCCAGACCAGAACTTTGTCATGTTGACACAGAGTGCTGCATTAGACACCGGACTGATAAAACGCTGTGTTTTTAAATCAATCAGATTAATGTGTTTCTGCTCCACTTGGGGCTGTATATTTACACTTTTAAAACTTGTTGGGAGTTTTTCAGTTCTTACAGCATCTTAATGACAGATCTTTAAAAAAAATTACACTTAATGACTTTTTTTCTCAACTATTATTTTAGGGATAATTTGGACTACTTCATGTTGTCAGATAGGTTCTATTAAAGTTTTTTTATTATTATTCTGAATTATGTGCTGAATGTTGTTAGTGAAACTGCATCCAAAAATCTGGCCAAACAAAAGTAGCAAATCTAGCTATAGTCAGCAAGTAAGCTCTAGATTGGTTTGGAAAGCTTTATCTGCCTTTCCGTATATACTCGGGTTATATGATAGTCTTAAACATTTAGGTGAGGGAATTAAAGCAAAAATAAAAACATGAAATAACATTTGCCTCACATATTTCTTCTATTTTATTTTGAAACTCGTATCCGGAACAGGTTTCTCACCTTGTGTCTGACTTCCCTCCTGCCTCTCCGCGGTGTAAACTCAGCAGGGGGGTTGTGAGCAAACGGTGGGAGGGAAGGTGGGGGATACAACCCTTCAGTCTGCCGGAGGTGTGGGGTCGGGAAAGGCGTCCACGCGTGGGGGGGAGAACAAACCACGAGCTTCGCTTCACAAAGAGGAAGAGAAGTAGGAGAGAGAGGAAAAAAATCCAAACTTTGACTATACAGCTAGAGTGAAACATTCCAAATGTGTTACTTCTTTGAGAGAAGACAAGCGGTTTTGTCCCTATCAACTACTGTCAGCTAGTTAGAAAACAGGGCTGCTCACAGCGGGGGGAGATCATGGAAAACCTCTGGAGGAGATGGAGAATGGAGGCGCTTAAATTTCTGAGGAACTCTCTGCTGCTTGGTTTATTCACTGGTAAGTCTTAACTTTTAAGTCAATTTTTTGTGACGATTTTTTGCCACTTCAATCATTAATTAGGTTCTTCTTGGTGTTATCATCTGACTCGTAAACATCCCTGCTGGGATAAGAAGGAGGGATATTTTCAGCAGCGTGGCACCTTCAAAACTGCAGGAAACCTGAGCTCTGGTGGGTTCAGATGACAAGCTGATGGTGTGGAGAGAGGGAGAGAAAACAGCAGGCCGGGATAGAGAGGAGGGGACTGAAGGACATGGTGCCCCCATTGTCTCCCAGCGTGTGGAGAGACAGGAGCCAGGACCTTCTAGTGGACCACCCAGACAGATGTCCCCAGGAGTCTGCCAGTGGGAAGCGTTTAGGGAGTGTGAGTCACCAACATGAGTAGCTTGGAGGAAATCAGAATAACCTTCCTCTGATTAAAACTTTTAAAAACTGTGACTCATCATAAATGGGCATTTTATTTCCTCTTTTAGTCCACCCCCTCCTCCCAAAAAACCCCCCAGCTTCCTTTCTACTAGTTTTTCCCACCTGTGTTTGAACTTCTGGCTTTTGAAATGTGCATATTTGCCTCCAGGCACGCATCGTTCCAGCTTGAGTGATTGCTGAGACAAAGCAGATCCCTGAGCAAAGATGCATGTGTACACACACACACGCACACACACAGGTGTGCTGCTTGTTTTTTGCACAGTGACGTCCGTCCGTGAAGCGAACCGTACAACCTTTCCGATGAAGCATTCATAACCCGTCAACATCTTGGCATTTTAGATCGTGAGATATCCGTATATGGATCCATTCATTTGATCAACTTTGGTGGCATTCCTGTTCCTGTTGAAGAAAGGCATCCCCACAGCATGATGCTGCCCCCACCGTGGATTAGAGATGAGACCATGACTAGTTGTGCCTATTCTCCCTCCTGAGCTGTAATATCTTCAGCTCCTCCAAAGTTACCATGGTAATTTTTGGCTTGGTCATAGGGCCAGTCCTGAAATTCTGAATCGGACGTCACCAAAATCACAGTTGTTTTTTTTAAAATTACTTTTTAAATCAAACACAGATGCAGTATTGTTTCTTTTCCTAATACTTTTCTGCTTTGTCCTCCACTTTATGTTGCAGTATGTCAAGTTTTGCCTATAGTCCTTCTTTTTTCTTTCTCCAGGCTTTGAGCTCGTGAAATGTCAAAGGAAAGGGTAAATCTGGCTCCCAGCAGCGCTCCACATCCATTTCTGATGTCATCATTAGACATGTGTGTCACAGATTAGACTGTCGGCCTCATCCGGCACACCAGCCTACGGCTTTTTATTCGGCAGGTGGGCTACGTGGGCCGCTTTCGCTGCCTCGTTGAGCAATTAAGATAAGCAATTCGTATCCAGTCTTGCTGCTATTTCTTTTTCTTTTCCTGCGGACAATTTTGTGTTATTTGAACAATTTCAGTGAGTGTGTAATGGGTTCTGCTCTGCACAACCAGCCTGCTGAATCAAGCAACGCAAAGATCATGACTCAACTCTATGGAAATAGCCCTAGGCTTTCAAAGGGAAGATTTGCACATTTATTTCTATTTGCAGTCTGAGGATTCAGGAAGAATTTAAAAGAAGGACAGCAACAATACTGGGGCTTTCTGTGGTGGTCTCCATCCAGTGCAACCCCCGTCTGTCCTCATCCCCATCACTATTATGTCGAGGTGAGCTTTTTTTTATTTACGCGCAAGAAGAGAGTGCTAATAAGAACATGGCCATGTGTTTGCAGGTGGTAGCGAGGCGCACTGTGAAGGCTGCACAGAGTACTGCTGTGAAGGCTCGCCGCCTTTCTGCTGCTCCTACTACGCCTACGTCGGGGACGTCCTCTCGTAAGCAAACACGCTGAGGAAGTGTCGCTAGTTTGTCTTTTTGTAAACTCATTTGCTTTCTTGCTCTTCTTTTTGGTGAAGGTCTTCAATGAAATGTAACTTACTTTAAAGTTTGTAGTTTGCAGGTAGGACACCTAGTTGAGGTGATTCAAGGTACCCTTGCCAGGAAACCTCTTATATGTCTGTGCATTGAATAGTTTGTGCTTTTAGCCTTTCCTGGACACTCCAAAATGTGAAGTAGGTGCAAACTGTTTCTTCATGCAAAGTGACTGGTCAGAAATTGGTTTTGATTAAAAAATGTAAAAATAAAAGAAGAAATATTTTAATTCGGACACTTTGGATTGTGGATGGATGATTCAAATGAGGGGAAACCAACTGTTCTGCAATTGGAGCAAAAGAGGACAGTCTTGGCTGACTAACTACAAACCTGCTAATGAGCCCTTTTCTATTTTTCCGAGTGCCAGTTCGCAGACTCCTCTTCAGCGAGCGCACATGTTCTTGTCGCACGATTTGCACACACCTCACAGCTGAGTTGGATCAGATGAGGCGGCACATCTCCATGGCAGCACTGGAGAAGTGATGGCAGAGAGGAGGGAGCGTTGATGAAAAGCCCTCGCACGTCCGGATGGTTCATTGCTTGCGTCGTGTGTGTGTGTGTGTGTGTGTGTGTGTTCCAGAGGCACTGCCATCTCCGGCATAGTGTTCGGCGTGGTGTTTCTGATGGGGGCGGTGGCGGCCCTGTTCCTGTGCGTGTGCATGTGCATGAAGAACGGACGCGGAGCGCGGGTCGGAGTTTTCAGCGCCTCCTACATCAACACTGTTACCCAGGGTTACCCAGGTGGGCCGCCGTATTTGACCGAAAGACCCCTGCACCACACCGTAAACAGTTACTGACTTTTTCAAACTCTTTTGAAGCCTGGTTGTTTAGTAAAAAGTGGAACTTTTATGACATTCAAGTACTTTTTTAAAGGTTAATTTAATGCCAAACAAGTAGTTAAATGTTTATTACCTGAAAAAGGGTGTAATTATGAAAACCGAGAGTTTGATGTTTACTATTATTGAACAAACATGACAAAGTGCTGTGGTTTAGCACCTTTTACAAGGTATTTAAAAGTATTTTTCAATTATTTTAAGAATAGAAAAACACTGTGCAAAGCATAGAATATCACTTTAAAATCTTTTAAAAATGCTTCAGATTTGAACTCAAAGCCAAAAAGAAACAAACTAGTAAAACCTTCTTTACACTAGCATAATTCATGTAGTTTTTTTTAATTTCCTCTACCTGTTACACAATTTCAAACCTTTTGTGTTTAGTTCTTCAGCTGGGCACTATATTTTGCTTGTGCGCCTTTTTGCTACCATACTTTTTCCTTCCACTGAACTTCCCACTGATATGCTTGGACACATCTCTCGTGGAACACGTTTCTGAAATAAAAAAAGGTCTCGTATAACATTCTGCTTCTCAGAGAAACTGAAGTTTGAGTGTTTTCCCAGCTAAAGTCATCCATATAGGCAGAAATACGTGCCTTGTACTTGTGCTGTGTTTTAATTTCTGGAATAAATTAGCTTTTTAAATATATTCCAATGTATTAAAATACAGCAGCATGTAGACTTATACATGAACTTGCTTCTAACTTTACCAGCTGTCTACAGAGGTGGAAATATGAAGCAGCCCAAAGAGTTTAAGGGGTTTTCCTGGAAAAGTGAATTATTGCTATAATTTTTCTTGACTCAATCTACCCCTACATTTATTAAACTCTGTTGCTTAAAGATATTAGATTTAATATATTTTTTCTTTTAAATAAATGCATGCTATCGTGCAGCAGAGCCGGTGTTCTGTGACACTCCTCGGCCTTTGTGTTGCCATTTTCTCTCCTCTTCCTCATCATTTATTCATAGTGTTTCATTCACAGCTGTGTTTCCCCTTCATGCGACGGTAGCTGAGATGCTTTTGCCCTGCAGCGCCGATCGCGTTTCACGAAGGCACCGCTTGACCTGATGCAGTATGAATGGTTGTGCAGGAATAGTGATGGAAGTCATTGTGTTTTGACACGGTGGTGTTAGTTCCCTGGTTCAGTTGCTCAAAGATCGCAGCGTGAGCGTCTTAAAGCTGCTATTTGACACCGTAAGAAGAGGCGAGGCGAGTTTATTTCTAGAGTATTTGTACACAGGGATTTAGAGGAAAGTAAAGGAAGACGGATTAAAAGAACGCATAATGCATAAACAAAATATTTAACATTTATTTACTAGCAAATGTTAAAATGCATATCTAAATTAGATGCTAACCTATGATGACAAATACAATCAAACTTTTTATGTTAAAACTAGAGTAAAGTCATGTTTTTATGATTTTCGAATAGAAATTTTCCCTGATGTGGAAACTGGAATCTGACCTATGACCTTTTGAGCCTAACATTCTTTTTTTATATATATATTTAATCTTGCATTTTGGGTGATCAAGGAAACTTTCTGGTGATTTATGGGACAAATTCAGTCCCATAACCATGAAGTTTTTCTTGGCAAAGTTTGGACTTTATCATTGTCATTATAAATTAACATTTTTTTTCTCACAATAAGATTTTTTTTTCTTATTATTTTCACTTATTTCGATGGGAGACCAGCTCAGCAAAAACTTCTCACTTTATCTTCCCAACTCTTCCTATCAACTCCTTTCAAAGTGCAATTCTGTAATTCTACCACTAGGTGATGCAAGAGTGTCATTAAAATGTTGTGGGCCTGATTCATGTTAAACCCTGAAGAAACATCAATCTAAATCATGTAGTTTTAACTTTGGGTGTTTTTTTTTTTGTTTTTTTTTTTCTATAACCCAGGTCCTCCGCCTCCTTACAGCTACAACTATGAGATGTACCCACCATCATTACGACCCCCACCCTACACCCCAGCCCAGCCTCAACAAGCCAACTACTCTCCGCCGCCTCCTTACCCCGGCTTCACCCGCAAGTGAGTCCTCGCCATGCAGATCGCACGCTGGCTGGACCATAAATGGACACTCGTCGCGTTCGCTTTTCGGGTTCACCAAACTAAAATTGTCAGAATACCACCCCCACCCCTAACGCTCAGCTTTACTGCACTGCCGCTGCTTTGAAGCAGGACCTCTGGTGGGAAGAGAACCATCTGAGAGAAAATGTGGGTCAGGATTGGAAACGCACACATGCCTCATCACGTCTGAAAGACTTAACTTGTTGGCAGCTTAACTGTTCTGACCTGCACTCTCTGCCCCCATTTGTGCACATCAAAGGTACTGGCTACACTTTGATGAAGGTGAAGACCATGTTTTTTCTCTTCCGCATCGTCACGAGTGGGAAGGAATTGTCAGCGATAAACTGCAGTCAACTTCTTCTCTTTTTTTCCCCCCATTCTTGGAGCTATTTTGCTCCACTTTTATTTGAAACGATGATTGTTTTTTATTATATCAGATCTGGAGCTGCTTTGTATTAAACTGAAAGACTTGACTTAATCCATTATAATAAAAATGCTGACTTTAAACCATAGCCAGCTCAAAACTGGACTGTTGTAATATACTGACTTTTTTTTTTGCCGCATTTTAAATAATGCAGGGTATTGGGGGAGATTTAAATTCAAAGTGACTTCACTGTGCTTGAACTGTGAATTGATGGGACTTCATTATAAATATCAGGTCAATAACTGTTTCTCTACTGTGTCAGTGCCTGTGTTGTAAATTAAAGATATGTTTTTGAATACAGATGCAGAATCCAGTCTCAAGTTATTCACCTTAATATACTACCCTGTGGTGTGTTTTTGCCTTATTCCCATGTAGATTGATTCTAAAGACACAGTTGAGTAATGAAGCATGGGTTTCCACACTAGATTTCTAATACCTATTAAATAAACGGGTAGGATTTAAGAGGAAAAAAATGCATCGGTTTTTAATCTTATGGGAAAAAAATAATACTTAATGTCTTTCTCTTCGGCTCAAACAGCAGCTCTGCGATTGAGAAGGTTTAGTTTTTAAATGTGCAGGCACTTCCTCTCTTTAGATCCATTAAAGGGGGGAAAAAATCACCAAAATGTATAAAGACGGCAAACAAATCGGCTGATATATCTACGGACCGTAGAGTTATTACTTAGATACATTTTAAACCAGAAATATATGCTCACTTTTAGAGAGTTCTTTTATTTGCCTTATGTGATGTCACAAGAGGCACTGAAGATTTGTTTTGTTGGAGGGTGTATCATGGCTGTAGAACAATTGCAGCAACATTGCTAAGCAAAAAGGGGAAAATCTCCATTACATTATGTTTTGTATGTGGTAAATCTCAAATCAGTTGTGTTGACTCGATTGATGAGTAGTACCTTTAAGATATTATTCAAACCTTTATTTTAGTGTGAAAATTAAAAGGTTGAATCAGAGAATTTTTTCTGTACACGAATTAAAGGGAGCGGGGAAGAGGGTTAGAGTGATAATATTGTGAGCATGGGAGGCTGAGTTAATCCCAGCCGGCTGCGGTCAGGTGATCCGACTCCGAGCAGCTGTGCAGCTTCAGGATCGCTCACCATCAGACAGCGGGAGTCACCGGCGGAGAGCACACCGACTCAAACGTTACACTAGTTAGGAGACAAACGCTGCCTTCAGGAGCGTTGCTTTCACAAAACGACATGGGAGACCGAGTGGCTTTACTGCTGCTCGCTGTGTTGGCCTCGGCCATGGCTGTGGAGGTAAGGAATATTGGTCTTAAAAAGGGACATTGGAGTGTTTTTTCTTTTTCCCCGAGCATATTGTTTTGCTGCCATTTCAGACAAGCTAACACGAGTTAGCTATGGATGAGACCGGAAGCGGAATGGTTGTGCCTTTTAAAATTAAAGCTGAATGCGTTTGGAAGTAAAAAAATAAAGTTGATTACACTTAATCTCGGATTCACCAGGACATCTGATATGATTGTGGGATTAAATATAGCCTGTCCTTTATGTCCTCTAGTGTTGTACGGTTTTCTTAAACAATGTCTATTGCTTTATGGTGAAGGTTTAACCGGAAGTGGGGAACGTTTTTGGTTGGTGGGTTTTTAAAGATGTCGAAAGTGGAAAATTCACGGGAATTTCACCATCCGTGGCTATAATTGGTGTTCATAAAAAAACGTTATATAACATAAAATAGAAATCAGCATTGTGTCGTTGTTTTGTGACGTTTTTACCCGTCAAAGTCGTACGTCAAACCCCCCTTTCCGTTTGTGTTACAGCGGAAAATATGCTCCCCACTTTGTTGTTTTTGTGCTTTAAGCAGTTCCCTTACATTTCTGCGATTTAAAATGATACAAACGAGTCGTGTGTGCTACAATCATTAACACAGAGAACATAAAAAGACACGTTGAGGACATAAAATCTACGTTTTGTGCTCACTGGGCGAAATTTCCACAGCGGATAAACGCGTATTGTCTCATTTTTCCATATCCCGAGGGCTCATATTTTTAGAGTGGGTGTGTTTGTAGTTATGGGAGCATGTTTATGTCTCTAGTGGTCTCTTCTTGAAGCCTTTTCGTGTAATTCTGTTCAGATTTAAAGAAGCGAGGTCGTAACAGGGACTGTTAATTTGGGAAACAAACATTACTGACGCCCCTCGTCACGTTTCAGTTACACGGTTAGAGAATGGAGAGGTAAGATGGCGGCGGTGCACTGCACCATTTATGGAGGGTCGGGAAGCTGGGAAGCCAACAGGAGAGTTAAACATCACGTTCCCTTTCATTCACGCCTTTCTCCCCCATTATTTTAAAGTTTATTAGATTTGAACTTACATTTAACATTGCAGCGTATTTTCCCCACAGACTTGTTTCTAAATAAATCACTGCTTATACTTTTATTCCCCCCCCAACATTTTGGTATATGTGTGTGTTTATACACATGTCGTTCACATGTGAGAGAAAATAACTGTTTGGCCCAACATATTTTATTAAAGTTAAAATTATTTCAATAGGCCTACACACTCCTGGTTACGGAGTCAGTCATCAAAAGAGTAGGCTAAACCTATTTCCATTTTCTTTTCTGAATAAACACTTAATTAAAAAAAAATTCTATACATAGTTTAAAGCTCAAACAGAGACAGCTATTAGTGTGCCTTAAAACAACAATAACATTCTTTTTCAATGTATAGTAAATGACTGAAATTAAGACACAAACTGTTTACCGATTTTGATGGAACCTGCACCTTGTGTGGAAGCAATTATGGTTTTAGTCTAACAACTGTAGATAGGAAGGATCTATGATGATGCTCCTTTGTGCACATAGGATACAGCAATCTGTCACTGAAGAAACTGTACAGTTCAACAACTGCTTCATGCATTTTTTGTGATTATTTTAATGTTTAATGTACAGCTCCTAGTCAATTAAATATTTTTGTAATTCTGCACAGTTTTTAAGAAGAATAAAAGCAAAGAAGCAATCAGTTATAGCTATGAATATGAACTTAAAACCAACACATTTCTTAAGTACTTTTTTATTTTTGAGAGCAGCCAATGTTTAATGCTCATCTGAAATTTTAGGGCGACTTTTACTGATCATAGAAAGTTGGCATAATGCCTTGTCGAACTTCCACCTAAAATATGCATAGCTTCGTCATTTATTTATTACAAGACATTGCAGCTACAATTGCCCATTCGGTTGCAAATACTCCACTTTTTAATAACCGTAAATGTATAGCACGATAATGAATTCACAATTGTGGTTCAGCGGCAGCCAGAGTTCACTGTTGTCTGTGGTTATGTCTGGTTGTTACCATTAATGTTTCATAGCTGGAAGAGAATTTGTAGGAATGTGGATTCACTTTGAATCTGTTGGTGCAGAATCTATAGGATCAGACTGAATTGAATGGCTATTTCTGTAAATAAGTCTTTGTTTTGCACAGTTCGTTAAAAAGTAATTTGTCAGTCAGAGCAATATAAAGCTGAATGAAACTGCATTAAAGCTTATACATACAGGACGTGTATTTGTCATTTAATGTCTTGTACACTCGTAGCAGTTTTTTGCCATTTTGACCCATGTTTAAAGTGAAATTGGGACACTAATCTACTGTTTCCTCCTCTCAATCTTCAGTGGGTTTGGCATGAGTATGATTCATCTTTTGCTTTGTTCTTGAGAATTAATTTGAACAAGATTCAATCTGAGTTGAAAGGACATGTTGCAAGTTGTCGGGGCTTGATTCTAGCCTTCGTGATCGGGCCGCCCAAACGCACACCAACACCCTCCGCTAAACACACAACTGAAGGAAGCAGCTTTTCCTGCACAGGGAGGCTGCGCTTGCGAAGCGTGGGAGCTGGATGCCAGCCTTTGTGTTTTTGTAAGGGTTTGGGAAATGCCTCTTGGATGGGTGCACAGTCTGTTTGTGTACGTACTGCAGTCTTTCAGCCTGGGGCGGAGCAGCCTTCTCCTCTTATTAGCAGCCCTAATGCCATTATGGTTGCTGGCGCTGCCCGTGTTTCCCACTCTGGCACCTTCTCTGCTGCTCACGCTGCAGTTTTTAGGTCTAAGGAGGAATCCGGTCGACAACAACGTGTCTCGTTTAGCTGCTGAAACCTTTGCTTTCCGGTGTGCTTGCTTGAAATATATCTTTAAAGAAAATCTTTTGACTGCTTTTAGGGAATGAGTTTGAACTTTGCTTATGGTTCAGTACTCTTTCAGAATGAAATGCAACACCCAGTGCTAATGTGAGATCTCACACAAACAGGTAAAATTACCTGGTAAGCATAGAGAGGCTCTTTATTTTCTCAAGGTTTAGTTGTCAAAGAGTAAACTGTAATGTTTAGAACAAATTTTTTATTTTACTATTTATTAATTTGTTGGTGCCAACAATTTCTTACCTTGTCCTTGTTGTGGGCTTATGGAACCCTTTCCAAGGTTCTGAAATGTGGATGTTTTGGGTTTTTTTACTGCCTAAGAGAAGACTCTCCAGTAGCAGTCAGTGTTGCAATAAATCTGACAAGGCCTCTGATTCAAGACACTATTGCTACATTCCACATTAGTGTGGTTTATAGATGAGAATATTCAGCTATGTTCCTGAGAAGCATTGCTCATCTACCTCATTTGCTTTTGCTGCTCTTCTTTAAATTTCTCAATCTTTATGGTTAGAAAGCCAGAAAGTGAGACTAAAAAAACAAAAGAAAAAAAAAAAACATGAGTAACATGTTTTAAAATGTAAAGAATTTTTTTGTGTGTGTATTGAATTAATCTCTAACGAGGGAAAGAATTAGGAAGATAACTTGAGGAAACGATGGCCAACATTTTTCTCTGGGTTACAAAAAAATTAGCTTCATAAATTGTTGCTTCGTTGATTGTTTCCCTTTTTTAAAGTGTCCAATTTTCAGTTGATTGTGCAACAGAAAAATGAAAACATGAAATAATTGTTGCTGAGCAGTTATTATATTTGATTGTCACTGATTGGTTTAACATAGGAATGTGTTTTGATCTTGGCTCTGAAGCAACCTTGTTATGTCAGTATGCGCCATATGGTCAGGTTGGACAAATGTTGCTCTCCCTGCTGGATCCCTGTCATCTGTGCCATTTTTAAACTGTGTGCTCTGCTCTGTTAGTTGGCATGAACATAGTGTTTAGTGGTTTGAAGATGGCAGATTTATTTTTTTTGAACCAGTGTCGTAGGGCCCAACGGAATCCTTTTTTTTCTTTTCATTTTATTATTTTTCTACTTGTATAAGAAAAGAACATGGTGGAAAAATGACTCCAGTAATCGACAGCAAGGTGAATTTCTTGCGGTTATTTTCCCATATTCATTATTTTGACCGGTTTGATATCAAACACATATTTCTTTCTGTCCATCTGTCACTACATCCTCACCTTGGAACCATTTTGTTCCCTTTTCAAGAACTAAAGATTTGAAATGTTTTTCTGTAACCATCGTTTGCTGTAAGAACATTTGTCCACTCAGATTAATTCCGGTTTGATCAGGTATTACAATGTCTCGCATTTAATTAGAGCTGATTGGCGATCAAAACCTTGACAAATGAAAATGTTTGTACTAGCATATTTTTATGTAATAATATAGAATTGAAGGTTAAATTTGAATGTTTAGGCATTTTGGATGAATTGTGTAGCAACTCTCTCATAATTATTGAGAGAAATAAACTGTTGTGCAATGGGTAGGTAATGGAAACAAAGCGGCAATGTGTGAAGATGAAAGCAAATTGACGCTTGGTCATTGAGAGCCTTTAAAATCAGGTTTGAAACAGTAATTCTCTAATGTGTTTCAGCTTCCTGCTCCAGGAAGCACACGATTGTCAGGAAGGTCAGGCATCCCAAACCTATCCTCTGGTGCCACATTTTGGCTAACCCTTTAGCCAGCCTTGGTCCAAATGCAGCTCTCGTTTCTGTTGTCATGGTAACCAGGACGAGGCGGATGAGCCTGCATTCCTGTAGATCTGTCCATCCATATTGTCTGTTCCTTGGTATCCTTGGTCGCATTCCCTTGGTTGTGAATCTCATCGGTGTGAGTTGACTTTGTTCGCGGGTGTTGGTGGTCTCCTCACTTTGAAAGCATGTTAGGAATCCAGCAGTGCTGATTTTGCTGGTTTCAGGCCAGCTGGTGACTCAAAGGCCTGTTTTGTGCTCGGCCACATGCTCTCTGAATGAAACGGAGAGTAAACACTAGAGTTAATTTGATAATAGGAAGCCTGAAAAGGTGCAGTTCGTCTGATTTGTTCATTAGACTATTATTTGTATTTTGATGCTGCGGTAGCTTTTAATTGCTGGCTTTTTCAATCATCTCTTAGTTTGCAGAGATGATTTTTAAATTCCGATGCTGAGGTTTACTTCCACTTTATAAAGGTCAAACATCTACTTTCTTCCTCGGAAGTCTTCTCCACTTCCTCTTCGTATGGTTGATGAAATCCCCTCGGGCCAGAAGCGCTCATCGTCATGCAGCGGTTGTTTCCATCTGCACATATCGGGAGTTCACCGAGAAGTCTCTCTTTTCCTTCACAGCTGCTGAGCAAGCAGCTCTTGGTTCACAATCAGAGTAATAAGTCGAGAACCAAGTCCGCCTGACCTGTGCAGACGCAGAATACATCTAGCCTTCAGCGTATCATCAAGGACGCACGCGTTATTCACTCACAAAGCCTCCATATGAAAGCGTTTACCTCCCTCTGCTCACCGAGGCATCAAATCTGCAGCCGCCGCCGTCAGAGCGCCATTGTGTCATGTGTTGCAGTAACAGATGAGTTATTCTTCGTTGAACCGACCTTCTGTTCAGATCCAAGGCCGATAAAGTCGTGTTGAAAACGTGGATTTTCAAGCTGTTTGTGTGCAATGGAAGATGGTTTGTGTGTAAATGAGAATAATTCATAATAATCGCAGCTCCCCGCATTGCTACTCTATAGGAATGTGGTCATTATTATTAATCAGACATGATTAGAGTGTGTATGTAGTGAATTTATTGCGTTAAAATGTAAGCAGTGAGGTTTCTTCCCTTTTTTTCTGAAAAAGTAGAAAAATGAAACATAAAGTTTTCAATCCAAATAGCCATTTTTGCCCAGATAAAATTAGTCAAGAGCTGCAAAAACATGATGTATCTCAATCATCATCCTTTTTATGAATAACATACTCTTTAAAAATCTTTTTTATTGTGAAATTACAATTATTTTGTTGTTTTTTTTAAATTAGGTTTTAGAAAAAAAGAAAGAATCTTCAAAAAAAAGGGGGGGAAATAATCTTTTTGTACATTAAGACCTTCCAATATTCAAAGGAAATTTGAGCTTAAAATAGTTATTTGGTATCAGATTATGGGGAATGACAAGGAGGCCTTTCAACTCTGTGTCGTTCACAGCTAAATAACAACAAATGATGGAGAAAATCCTCGTTGCGTTTGAATACTTTTGTAGTAGGAATTCTGTGCAGATATTTATAAAAACAAAACTGCTAAAAACTTCTGAAAGTACAATGTAAATGTAGAAATATTGCTAATGTGCCACAAGAAAGGGACTGAGGAGCCACAGATGGCACTGGAGCCACAGGTTGAACACCCCTTGGTTGAGACCTACAACTCATAGGGCAAAGGTCAAAGAAGGCATGTTTTTTTTAGCAATAAAGTCGGATCTTATGCGACACCTGCTTCTGAAGCTAAAGATGTTTGAAGCCAAAAGGTTGAGAATATAAAAACTGAAATATTGTTTCAACTTGATTCATAATAAAAATACATATTTGTAATTTTGTTAAATCCTGATTTTTGTCATTTTCATTCAGTTGAAATCAGAACTACCTTCACAAACCGTCATCCAGCCTGCTGCTCCACAGAAAGCAATTTCTCACTCTGAGTTTTATTAAGACATTAGATCTTTTTTTAATAAGCATACGTAGTCTTTTTCAAAACCTCACTTCCTATTTCTCTTAAGTATTCACTCGAGTGTGTATTCCTCTGATAGCAGAAGTGATGTAATCTTTGCGTGCTTCTCCTCCCTTTTCTCCACTCATCCCAGGTTTTCAGTGTTGCTATAGCACCGTGGCCTTCCCCAGGTGACTGGACTATAATTAGGCCGCTCAATGTTAGTTCTTGTTATTTCTCCCACCCTTTTCTCCTCCTCATCATATTCCTTCAAAAGCAATGTTTTCTTATATAGAAATCCGCGTCTGTTTAAATAAATAATGGTCACTTTAAATTTTAAGATCAGATGAATATTAATCGTCTCAGCTGAAATACTTAAAATTTAGAAAATTCTAATTGAATTGTAAAAGGTGAGACATGTTTTTAAAGGTTGAGCTTTATTTATCTGAGCTGTTAAGATTAGTACAAGAAAGCGAAATAGGAATCTTGATTGTGTCCTACAGTTTGTAGATCCATTTCCTGTTTGGTTTTCCGGATGGAGGCGGACATCCGCCCTCTGTGCTACAAATAGAAATGATGAAAAACAAATCAAGTGTGTGTGTGTGGATTGTTAGAGGAAGTTACTGTGTGTGGAAAATCCCTCATGGACAGGTCTCGATAGCACCAATCTAACCTAGATGATTTGGCTATTCATGGTAAAGAGCCATGGTGAGCACATGTCTGCTAATGCACTAATAGAGTAAATTTTTCATTTAGCGCTTTTTTAACTTGTCCCATTATCTAATCTGTGTTGAAGATTTACTGATCTTTTATTTATGCTCTTATTTTGAAGTGGGTGAAGACTGTTTATTCTATAGTTTCATTTCCTTTCCTCGGTTCTCTCTTGTTTTTTTACCCTATGCCTTGGTGCAGTGCTTTAGCAGAACTAACTTTTTAGCTAGTGGTGTCTACCACTGCTAAAGAGTTTATGTGTATTTACAGTGTCTTGTTCTATACACAGGGCACATACAGTATATGTACACATAGAGCAAGCTATTACATTTTAAAATTAACAGTAAAAAGAAAACAAAAAACAAATCATGGCCCAGTTTCCTACAGTTAGCCTTTAAAAAGTCTGTATATTGATAATTGAAGAAACTTTGCAAAACACATTTTGGGCCAAAAGGCACCTCAAATGGTAACGTGAAAAAGTGATAACTGTGGTATCCTTGAAGTAATTTTGCGTTCGATAACCACAGTTGGACTGATTTACTTGGCAGAATGACTCAACTGTTGCACTTAACCTTCATTTAAGGCCTGTAAAACCCCGCATGACATCCACAAACACAGGTAACCTAGATCCGTCTCCAAAGCAAACTACCCACATGATGAAATTGTCTCCCAGGTAAGTTGGATAATAGTGTTGCCTCAGGTTGTTACGGTGATGACTCTGGGAGGTTATAACAGGCAGGTCCCTGGAGCAGAAGGTGTATCCATGCCGAGTATAATTAAGGACACCAAAGAGTCTCTCTTCGTTTTTTGTCTAGACGTTTTTAGATGTCCAGTAGTTCCAAATGTGATTCTTTACACACTTCTAATCAGATTTGAACAGATTGGCCTAAGACGCTTATTCCACTGGAATCCCTCAGGACGAAGCTTAATCGCATTAAATATAAATGGAGATCATTCTTCAATTGAACTTTGATGAAAACTTTTGAAGATAAGTAGCGGAATATGAAGAGAAGCAATCAGGAGCGGTTGAGGAAACCTTTCATCATGTCTCTTTGACCTGCTAAAGACTGAATAAGTGGCTAGATCAATACGTCTCGCAGATGGTTTGAGAAATATTGATTTAAAGAATCGCCTGGCTGGTCATGGTGCAATCTGCGTGTCTTGATCTGAAACTTCTTGGTACGTAAAAGTAGAATCAGAGCAATCCCTTTTTGTTGTTTTTTCATATTCCCACCAAATATTTATGATAAATCTTTTTCTCTCAACACCTAGTCTGTAACTAAAACGTCCAGCCTACAGTGAGGATGAGGAAAATCATTTGAAAAATCTACCCACAAGATAAGCTTCCCAAGTATCACACACATATTTGTTAGTGGTCCAGTCAAACATGGAGGGTTCTGAGCAACAGCCTGAAGTGTTTATGTGAATTTCGTGGTTTGGTCCTGTCCATTTAGATCCCACTTGTCCTAATTAACTCTGCTGTTATGCATCCTCTCAAGGAAAGTCAACAAATTAGCAAAGTGATGCATCAGCCGCCTGACCACCAGTCCTGCTAACGCTATAAACGATTGATTAATAACTCAAAAAAAAAAAAAAAAGCAGAGTAGTCGTGCTACATCCCATAACAACCCTGTCCCATCATGAATGCTCAATGTATAACAAAGTGATCCGTCTTCTGTCTGCTCGGTGCACTGATTGTGCATTAGAGTCACGTCTCGGCCAGGACAATACCGCCTCGTCTCGTTAATGGTCGGCCCTGTCGCATCGACGGCTGATTTCTATAAAAGACGTGTGGGCCACAGAGAAATTTGTGTGTCAGGTTTTTGCTCTCCGGGGAGTCTCCCCAGTGGAATGAGCGCTGCTTATAGACACCCCGCCCACACACACACTGTTTATCCCTCCCTCCAGCCGCCATCACCCCTACCCGGCTCCCTACAGCAGTCCTGGGCCACTCAGATAAGACTATGCAATTAATAGCGCTGCAGGACCAGCGCCCATCGGGGACACTTCAAAGATTGCACAAGAATACATTAAACAGTTTTGCCAGTCCACGTGGCTGCGAAGGGGTGTGTAAAAATAGATTTATTTGCCTTTGGCTTGCTTGTGTTGTAATATTTCTTTATTTCTGACACCCCCATTTAGACGTAACGGCCAATAAACCCGTCTCTGGTTTTTCGATCGCATCACTGACTGCAGTCATAAGCGTTTTCACTTGCACAAGGCAGCGCATGTTATGCAAGGCTTCAGGCAATGACTTTCAGATGGGAATATTTGGACAATTAGCGTGAAGTTGAGAAAGAGGAGGAGGAGGATGAAGAGGCAGGAAGTTGCATTCATCACATTAAATTGTACTTCTTGTTGGTCGATGAGCAGGATGTCATGTAGTCGATGTTGAGGTCATAAGCACCCAGGACAACTAAAAATAACAACAAAGACTTGGTGTTCCAGCTGTTGCATGACATCATGTTCCATGTATTTAAGACTCATTTGAGTGGGATTTGGGTCATGAATCCTGACAGCGATCCACAATGTGATTGAAGTCACTTCTAATGAAATTGCAGAGATATTTTATGCACCGAGCGTGGCGTTCTCATTATAAAGCCGTGCGGACGAAACCACTCCAGCAAATTGCACAAGTAGATCTCACTTTAATCAGTTTATTAAGCTAAACGTGATTGTTACTGTTTTACATGGTTCGATTGTTCCTTTGGGGTTTCCTTTTATTTATGGTGTATAAATAAATCTTCCAAAATGAGATTTGGCTACAGTTTTGTGTTGCTGTGTAGTTTAATGAGGCTATTGGCTGTAAAGCACCGTGAAGATTATGGAGATCTTATGGAGACGGAACACCACACCTTGCCTTGAACACAACATCTGCAAGCAAGATGATGGGAACATGATTGGGGATGCTTTCCTTTAGCCCTAAACCTACAATCAGAGCTAGAGTAGAAAGCATATTAAGTGTCAGTGGCCTTGTCATAGTCCAGGCCCAAATCCAAACAAGTCTGCATCAAACCTGGTAAATGCATGTTCATTGAGCTATTTTGATCAAGAATGTCTTCCCAGTATCCAATCCATTCCCTGATAAGAATAACGGAAATGTCAGCAAGCTGGAATGTATTATTTTTGTATGCTCCGTATTATGCATCTAAGGTTTATTTACACCATCTTCATGAGGTCATTGTCTCGCAACATTGGCCTTCTCCGTCCTAATTTATTCAGAGTCAGGTAATGGGATGGGTATCATGCCAGATTGGGAGCGAACCGGGATATTTCTCCTGAGCTGACTGCTGTCCTAATCCACAGCACCCAGATTACTGCTCCCTTCTCTGCAGGACGGCCGACTGTCAGGCTGGCAGACTTTGAGCCAGAGCTGAGATAACAACAGAAGTGGGGTGGGTGGGATGTGGCTGGTGTCTTGGTTTATGACACACAAAGCTTTGCTGCTGATGTGGTTTGGCATTTGTCTGCCTGTCATCAGAGTCCATCTGTTCTTCATTGATTTGCCTCAAGATCCAAACAATGAAGTTTCTCACCCTGTTATTATCTTTGAGTTTTTCAAAATGCTACCAGAACCTTCAAATAAGTGGATCAAAGTAGTTATTTTTTTATCAGACATGTTTTTATATTCTGATGACAGAAATCTCTGCTTTGAAAAGTCGCCGACCTCATTCCTGACCCCAAGGGCTTATTGTCCACCTCATCTGTTCTCCAATCTCTCCGTCTCTTGGCATTGTAGCCATTGTTTTCTGTTGTGTACGCTACTCTTGTCTTTTTCCTCATCGTACCCGGCCTGTGAGTTATAGGCTTGCAGCTGAGGCTTGACCGCTTTACCATCCCCTTGCTTCTCCTCGCCTCCTTTGACAGAAGAGAGGTCGAGAGGCAAAGGGCCAGAAGATGCTGATCGGTGAGGATTCGATTTGCCATCCAAATGAGGATGACCAAGAATTTTAATGTCGGCAAGCAGCTTGCCGTGTACTGATTTACCTACACATACCTCAGAGCAGAGACAAAGTTTTATCTACTTGGCCAGGTGTGTCAAGCACTCGTAATGAGGTCAAAATAAAACCGTAGACCCTTCAGACTATCTTAATTAACTGCTCTCTATTTTTAGGCTATGTTTTTTAAGCCACCAGTTTGGCTTTTCTTATCAATGAGTAAAACGTGGTGTGTATCTGTTAGCGTCACAACCTCACAGATGGTGGTGATCTGTGAGCGGCATAGCGACAGACTTCCAAATAATCCTGTGGTGGTGCAGATGGCTCTGTGTCAAGAGTAATGGCCGCCAGTGTTGAATTATCGTTTGTGTGAACAGAGAAGGGTTGTGGCCAATGGGGGATTTTACACCCTAGTGTGTGTTTGTGAGGGATTTTCTTCAGCATGCAGCTTATGTTGACCTGTAGTTGAAATATGAACTCTAAAGGCACACCCTTGACCTACAGTATGCCAGTATATCTTTATCTAACAGCTCTAAATGAATGAATTGTGTGTAATGACGGGATTATATTGATTCAGGTCGGCCATAAATGTGCCCGGCTATTCTTAATGTCTAGAGATTTATTGTATATTTAGTCAAACTTGTTTACCTCAATGCAATTCAGGTCAGGTTAGTCTGTTTTAATCCAACCCTAGTTTTGTTTGTTTGGGGAATTGAACTCTGATGCAGACCAAAGAGGCAAACTAGTCGGCCTACAAAGCTATGCTTCTGTTCAGTTGATGTTAACTCTGGTACGGTCCGAATGTATATGTGAATGCCTTGCGGACCGGATACCACTCCAATAACAGGAAGTGGGCGGTAACGCAAGGCATCGTAGGTAAATACAACCAAAACAAACACATGCGTCTCTTGCCACTCCTATTCTCTTCATTTTTCTCATGAAGAGAAAAATGACCCTCCCTTTAAGATGAACTTAGTGTCTTCTTCAGAGGTTTTCATGTTTTTTCCTTCAGTAGTTCTTGGTTCAGTATATTACCAGCAATACAAAAACAAAAAAATTAAGTGTTAGATTTTAAGATGCTCCAAGCAACTTTTGTTTGCCAGATTTGTGCGCTTATGGAAGCTGTTGGCATTTAAATTGTGTATTCAAATCTATGCTTTCCAAAAGATGGCCAACATTTCAAAAACCAGCATTTTGCTTTGAGACAAACATCTAATTTATACACAAGCGTAAAATCAAATTAATTTGATTGTGTAGACAGATTCAAACTGCAGCTTTCTATCTAAGCAAAGCAAAAATGCTTGTTATGCTGTCTGTCAGTGTCGATATATTCATTAGCCGTTCTCACTTTTTGGAAGACGGGGCCGAAGAAAAAAATTTATTCTGTGAAATGGCTTCAAAACAGTTAAGGTCCAATCAATTTGTTGTTTCTGAGCAATAAAATTGATATTGACCATCTTCCCAGCTCTCCGCTCATTGTCTTGCCGTACGACGCAGTTGCTTTGCATAGTGCAGCTGCTGTTTTCTTTAGCATTCGTCCCTTGTTTGTGTACCTGACCAGCTCTCTGTTCTGCTTTGCTCGTTTTCTTTGGTTGCAATCTGGCGAACGGAGAACATCTCCCGAGAGTGCTGTCACCCTCGGATGATGCCAGCTGTGTAAATACGACGTGCGTAAGAGCAGTACAATGAAGTTAATCTTCGCACTGGTACACCAGGTACAGTGCTGCTGGATCGATTCAGGCGTTTGAGATTTTCTTCTTTTTTTTTTTAATTGAATCCAAATCGACCAGCTATTCTCTCTGTGAAGGGACTCTATGCTCATGGCTGCTGGGAGAGAATCAAGTCTGCAGGGGAAAATATGCTATCCATCTCACAAAACAACATTTGTTTGCCTGCCAGGGCCTTCAAACCATTAACAAGATTAGGGAGCATACAATGGCAACAGTCCCTCTCCTTCCTCCCTCTGTCTCTGTCTCTTTTTTCTCCCCCCCTCCCATATTGCCTCCCATTTTGTTCTAGCTCATTTGACAGTACAATGCAGACATTCAGCGGTTTGTCTGCACCTCCTCTCTGAGGAGAATCTGCACAAAACCCTTTTTTCTTGTAGGCAGGCTGTTGAAGCTCGAACAAGCAGAGGTACAAATCATCACACAGGGATGTAAACCAACAGAGAAACGACTACAGTCGTGTCAAAGGTGGGCTTTTTGTCCCCCATAGACGATTCCTCAGACCAAAACCGACCAAAAATAGTTCATATTTTCACGAGCAATCTTTGTTTTTCATTTTCAAACTTCACTGCCAAACTGAAAATGCTGCAAAGAAAAAGAAAACACAAGAAACTCCATGATGATCCTCGCATCACAATTCCTTTCCTTTCCCCATTTGAAGATTTTAATCCCATCACAGCTGCGTTTCAGATACCAGCACTCATTCAGTTTCTCACAAGATTTTAGATCTCATGACATTTTCTCTGTACGCTCTACCTCAGGTTCCCGCGGACGTTTCCATGGGTCTGCTGGCCGAGCCCCAGGTGGCGATGTTTTGCGGTAAACTCAACATGCACATCAACGTGCAGAGCGGCAAGTGGGAGCCCGACCCCTCCGGCAGGAAGAGCTGCATCGGTACCAAGGAGGGCATCTTGGAGTACTGCCAGGAGGTAAATTGTCTCTGAAAGTTTACAGTAGCTCTTTAGGAGAGGTTTGGTTTTTCTTGTCAATGAGTAAAAATAATTTTTTACAAGCTATCGGTGCAATGTTTTGTGATTTCACTTCATTAATTCATAGCATGTTATGTCTCAAGATATCTTGCAAGTGGTCCAGTTAAAAAGAATCTAATTTAGTCAAAAAGTTACATGTTAGGTCCTAGTAAGTCAGTTCAATCATGGTATTTTATGCCACAGCAATGTAATTTTCAATCAGTCATTAAATCCAATTTGGTAAAAAGTGTTCTAAGAAGAGGAAGTGATTGAACAGGATGGAGTTTGATTTAAATAAAAAAGAGAAAACAAACATGAGACAAGAATTGGCTTTTTTGTTCCAAAGTTTGTGGCCACAACAGCATCAGCAGTGGCGTCGTCGAGGAAAGAGACACGAGTAAAACAGACGTAAAATGGAGAGCACACAGAGTTGAGCACAACAACATATATTCATCAGTGGCTTTGTCCAAGAAAGACACTGCTAACCTCCATAACACTGAACTGATATTACTCTCTATGGAAATGAGAATAATACAGCAATGTAGTCGTCAATGGCTTTGTGGAAGAAAGAAATACAACTAAAGACTGAAGGCCTGAACCCAGAGAAATTCCTGTTGGAATGGAAAACAGTGTCCCCATTGCTAACGGCAACAATGGCCTCAACCGTTGCTTTATTGAAGGAAAATCCAGAGAACTCAGGAATGGGACACAGCTAAACACAACTCTGACCTTTTAGATTACTTATTAAAAAGAAAACAAGAATGTCTTCTAGGAAAAAGACATCACTAAAGACAGAAGCTCTGAGCTAGCCGATGTTCCTCTCTGATTGAAAACTGTACATTTCAAAACATAGCATTTGTTATATTTTAGTTTTTTTAGTCTCTGCTGTAGAATACCATCACCAGACACAATTAATAACAGTGATAATTTATATCATATAATAGTGTATTGAAACTGTTTTTGTTAGTCCATTTGTAGTGTTCTTATCTCAGAACTGTGCTACTGAAAAAGTTTGAAAATGCTTGAATTTCACTTTGGAAAAACACACAAATCCTGCTCTTTAGAAAGATTACACCTTGTGGAAGCTGATCTGGAGCTATTATATTATTTTGGTGTTTGTTTTTCTTGCCAACAAAATCCCAAATTTCTCTGGGTGACATGGTTGCCAAAATACTCTAATTACAAGCTGACTGTTTCTGGGAAAATTAAGTTGCATGGATATAAGCACCTTGTTGATTGGGCAAAGAGAGGACAATCAAACCAAGAAGCTCAACGTAATGCAGCGTGCTTCAAAGTATACACTATAAATCACAGATCTAGTATGTTGCGTTGATCTGGAGAAATTTATGACAGAGGGGAAAATTACCCTATCCTTTAATCATCACAGAGGTGGGCTGTAATGTTGTCTACAGGTGTATCCAGAACTCCAGATCACCAACGTAGTGGAAGCCAACCAGCCAGTCAGCATCCAGAACTGGTGCAAGAAGGGACGCAACCAGTGCCGCAGCCATATGCACATAGTGGTGCCCTATCGCTGCCTGGGTAAATCCACCATGTTTTCTGGCTGTTTACGTTTTCAAAAGTGCCAGTTTTTTTCCTATTTGATTAAAAAAAAAAAAAAAAAAAAAGTTTCCGTATGGTTTCTGAGTTTGTTCTGTTTTCAGTGGGAGAATTTGTGAGCGACGCCCTGCTGGTTCCTGACAAGTGCAAATTCCTCCACCAGGAGCGGATGGATAAATGCGAGAGCCACCTGCACTGGCACACCGTAGCCAAGGAGGTGAGGACCTGTTTCTTTTTTTTTTTTCCTCGCCGCTTCTCTTTGACGTATTTATCACCGTTTATGACCTACTCCGTGTCCATGACCATGCAGAACTGTGGAGACCGCACCATGAATCTCCATGACTACGGGATGCTGCTGCCCTGCGGGATCGACCGCTTCAGAGGAGTGGAATTTGTCTGCTGCCCCAGCGAGGCGGAGAGGGGCGCGGACAGCGTAGAGCAGGATTCTGACGATTCTGACGTCTGGTGGGGCGGCGTGGAGACGGACTACGCCGACAACAGGTGGGCACAGATTAGGGGCGAGGCTGCTAGGAATAGTGAAGTGATGCATCAGAAACTGCCTCATTCAGGCGTAGCATTTCCACAAGGACGGATATTACATCTTTGAAAGGAAACGGCTGCCATGACCCTCCCTCACTTCCTCAATTATTCTTCCTCAAATCATTTGACAAATGTCTGCCAGGCTTCAAACACAATTTGAGTTGAGCGTTGAATTAGTTTTAGTTTCCTCCTTTTCAACTTCCTTCCTTCCTTCAAAACAGTTTTTTTCCTTCATTTGTTCCTTCTTTTCTTCTTTCCTCCTTCCTTTCTTCCTTTAGTTCTTTCCTTCAAACTTTCTTTCTTTCTCTTCTTTCTTTCCTTCCTTCCTTCTTTAGTCTCTTCCTTCTTTCCTTTCAACTCCCTTTCCATTCACCTTCTTTCCTCCTTTCCACCTTCTTTTCCTTTTTTCCTCCCTCCATTCGTTCCTTCCTCCCATCCTGCTTTCCTTCATTCCCTTCTACCTCCTTTCTCTCCTTCTTTCTTTCCTATTTCCTTTTTTCCAGTTTCCTTGTTCAATATCCACCACATACTGATGATGAACTTGAGTATTAGAATACAGCAGCAGGGAAGATTTCTGGGAATTGGACTTGGTAGAAGTGTGTAGCTGTTTTAGGATCAGTGTGTGTGAACCTGGTCTTCTCTCTGTCCTTTGTGTTCCTCCTTCATGCCCTCGTGTCTCTCAGCATGGTGCGGGAGCCGGAGCCAGCAGAGCAGCAAGAGGAAACCAAACCATCTGTGGTGGAGGAGGACGAGGACAAGCCGGAGGAGGAGGGTGACGACGACGAAGAGGAGGATGAGGAGGAGGAGGATGATCAGTTGGACAACGACCAGGACGGAGACGGAGAGGAGGACGAGGAGGTGGTGGACGAGGAGGATGACGATGATGAGGACGATGGCGTCATCATCGACGCGCTTGACGACGCCGACGAGCCCACCACTAACGTCGCCATGACGACCACCACCACCACAACCACGGAGTCTGTGGAGGAAGTTGTCAAAGGTAAGAGGGGGTGTAAACTTTTAAAATCCTAAACCCAGCCGTCGCGTTCAGGCCCACACTTTTTCTCCACCA